>NC_048598.1:16550347-16720347 GCF_003668045.3 Cricetulus griseus | reverse complement strand
CTTGCTTATTTTTACTTAAGTACATAGTATCTCTAATATAAAAACTACAGAAGAACACCCAAGTGAAAATTTAGCTTCTAATCTACCCTGTACTCAGTCACAAGACCAGTTCTAAATGTCAGTGGATAACGAGATATTCACATTTACACAGGGCATGAGCACATGTACATGATCTATGTTTCAGCATAATAATAGCATGCTTTGTACTCTCCAGTCTTGCAACACTTTACATACTTTAGCAGCATTCTTACTGAACATTCATTAATATATAACACTTTTACAATAAATGTGCTTATTCATATACCATTTGGACATATATCTTTATTTCTTGGAATTATAATTACTGGAAATGGAATTGCTGAGTGTCTTACTTTTACTGTTGCTGGGGTAAAATACCCTGACAAAAATCAACCAAAGGGTGAAAGGATTTCTTTTGGCTCACAGTTCAAGGTTATAATCCATCATGGTAGGGCAGTTACAGGAGCTTGAGGCAGTGGTTACACTAGAACCACAGTTCTGACTCAAAAAGTGATAAATGATGAATGCTTGTATTTGTTCGCTTCTGCCTCTTTATATAGTTCAGAATCCCAGCCCAAAGAACAGTGCTACTCATAGAGAGTATGTCTTGCCACCTCAGCCAACTTAACCTTCACAGACATGCCGAGAGGCCCATCTCCACACAGATGTTTCATGTTCCCAAGTTGAGAATTGAGAATTACACTGATTCCAAGAAAATGTGGAGTTTAAATTCTGACAGGTACCAACACAGAGATTTCAGTAATTTCATTTGCACCTCTATAAGTAAAATTATAACCATTAGGTGAATAGATTCCACATCTGTTCTCCTTTATTCTTCTAATTCAACATAGATTGTCTTCAAAGTGATAAAACCTTTTATTTCAAAAAGTAAAAGCTGTTCAAAAATCCCTTTTAGAATGTCATTCTACATGTTTTTCATACCTTGAGTAGATCCCACCATTTCCCATGATTACCACTACAAACTGTGTGTGGATCTTTGCAATAATGCTTTTTACCCACATCCTTGAGATGCCAGTCACAGCTCCAAATCAATGAACTTCTCATATTTCCATGGGCCTCTGACTGAAGCTCCAAGTTTTCCATGCCTGCATCTTTGTTTCTTTTATTTTTATATTTTTTTACTGCTCAAGTTTTCTTTGTTCTATGCTCACCCTCCAGGGATACACTATCATCTCTACCTGAAGGGGCACTTTAGCTTAGTCAGTCCACTAATAAAAATCTCCTTCAGAGTCGATCTTTAGTGAAGAATTATCTTTTATAAACTTATTTGTACTTAGGGCTTAGACATTCTAACTAATAATATACTCACACTAGAAACTACATATTCCTACATGTTGTAAGAAAGAAACTGTATACTCCTTCATAGCAAAGTCAATGTCCTAGACACATTCAGAAAATTCAGTACTTTCTCAATACAAAATATATTCACTAAGTAAGTGAATGAAAATTTGAAATTAAGTAATTTCTATATAACAAATAATCTTTATGAAAAATATTCCACAGCAGGTATTAATTTTGATTGGGAAATAATCATATTTAAGTCCATAAGATACAAGCTTCTTTTAATGTATTTATTAAAAGAGAAAGTTCACAATGTAAAGTTGATGGGAGATGTTATTCTGTATATGTTTCTCTTATTGGTTGATGAATAAAACACTGATTGGCCAGGCAGGAAGATAGGTGGGGCTAGGAGATGAGGATGATTCTGGGAAACATAGGCAGAGTGAGCCCACCAGACAGAGTCTCAATGCTGCTGTAGGAGTAACACCATGCAGGGCATTACCAGGTAAGCCACAGCCTCGTGGCAATACATAGATTGATAGAAATGGGTTAATAACTAAGACAGAGCTAGCCGATAACAATGTTGGCCCTGGTCATCAGCCAACAAACAGTATTATAATTAATATAAGTCTCTGAGTGTTCATTTGGGGCTGATGTGGTCGTGGGACCAGGCTGGTGGGAAGAACCATCTGTAACAAAGTATTCCCAGTTACCATTTAAGTACATTATTATACTTTTCCTTCATGTTGATTTTGTTCAAAACAGGAAGGAAAATAAAGAAAAGCTACAAGTGAAATGATTTAATTTTGTTCCCGAACTGTGAGATCTATTAAATCTCTTGATTATCATCTTCGTTACTACAATACACACAAGGGAAAAAGCTCAGCTGCAATGTGTCTATAGAATATTGTTTGGTTGAGTTCAAAATATGTTTAAAAAACTTTCTGCAAGTTTCACTGAAGGCTTACTTGAAAAACTATCCAAAACATAATAAACTATGTATCTATCATTCCGCAATCTAATAAAGTAATTTTAAAATCATACTGTTGGGGCTGTTTAAATGGTTAAGATAATTTGTTTTTGCAAACAACCCAGGTTCAAGACCCAGCACCCACATGCTGGCTCAAAACCATCTGTAACTCCAGTTCCAGAAGCTATGATGCCCTCTTCTAACCTTTGTAGGCATCAAGCACACACATGCTGCACAGGCACACATGCAGGCAAAATAATCATACATAAAATAAAATAAATCTAAAATCAATAAAAGGAATTATGTCCCATTTAAAAACATCATACTTCAGTAAAACATTTTAGGTTTCAAAATATAGTAAAATAAAGGATATGATTATGCTTTCCAATGATCAAAATAGCCCACTAGAAACTATCTAGCTTTTGTTTACTCAACAGGAAGAACTGGACAAACCCATCAAGTTTAGAAACACCATAACTCATAGGGCTTGTAATGCTCTCGATGAACTATTCCATGCAAATGCTTGATTGACTTCTTGACTCACCTCTCCCCCATTAACATATTCCATCACAAAACACAGGCGATCTTTTGTCTGGAAGGAATATTTCAAGGACTTGAAATGAAAAAGAATAAATGTTAATTATAATCTTGTACTCTTAAAGTATAATGGTACAAAAATAGAACACTTAAAAACAGCCAGCATAACTGATGGACTGACATTGTTCCTTAAGAGTATATTATGTAAGAGTGCTTTCTAAGAAATATGTAAGTAAAAGTAAATGAGTAATGGTGATGAGCGCTTTCAGCCTAATGTGCCACCTGAGGCGGAGTTAGTAGTCAGCACTCTAGTTCTCATCTTTGCAGTCTCTACAAGGAAATGTAGTGAAGGTTCCACAGGAACACAGTTGCTTTTAATTATTATCTTCAATTGCTTTTAATTATTATCTTCAATGTAGTTTAGGTTCTACTTTGTATATGCTAAGGATAAAACCTGGCCCAACTCAGTAAGGTCAGCCCTGGTAATTTTGTAAGATACTAAAATGTCATTACATTGGAAAATAAACATGAAAACAAGAAACACTTTAGCAAAGTATCTATGGATAACTCTGAAAATGTTTAACTTAGATAGCCTTAAAATGTTAATAAAACGTTCCAATTTTAAACTGCAGCTGTTACTTTTTAATCTTAATATGCTTGGTACAGTATGGAACATAGAGTAATTTTATAAATTATCCTCTATTACATAGAATCCCCGACTGGATGTAAAATAGCCTGTTTGAAAACATGCTACATGAATTAAGTCACATTTTATACTTCTCTAATGAAAAAACACAGGACTCATCCCATATTCATTCCACATCCCTGCATGTCTATCATGAAAGGTATTTCTCTGAAATTTGTTCATTTAAAATTTTGACCTTTGAAAACTAAAGACCATGCTGTGTAATCATTTTAATATTTATCTGAAGCCAGCAAACAAAAAATAAAAAGTAAAATATTCATTTAATTTTTTTCTTTTGAGATAGGTCTGAAACTGTAACCCAGGAATCCCTAGAGTTCACTAGGTAGCCCAAGGTGTTTTCAAACACAGAGAGAGCCTCCTGTTACATGCTTCTCAGTATTGGTATTACAGTCATGAACCCTCATCCCTAGGCTGCACTACTGTTAAAAAATAAAAATAAAAACAGGCTCCTAAAAAGTCTATTGCTCTATTAGTGAACTTAAAATGCCAGAGTGGATTTTTCTTTTAAATCAGGAAGATGCTTGGGAGGAAAGAAAACTTTAAAAAGTTGTACATGGACAATGGGAGGAACTAAAAATGCATACTATACAGGTTATACACCTAATTTACAACTTTCAATAGTTTCAAAGACACTGAACTTACAGCCTACCATAAAGAATGTGGTACAGACAAATAAATGTTACTTAAAACACTGTCATAGTTTCATTCTTTAGTAAAATTCCACTAAATTTAAAATGTCATAATAGCAGCTCTCTAAGCACTTACTGTTAAGAATGGATGTCTGGTGTTCTTTAGTACTCTGCTCTCAGTAAGAGTGTGTGCCACTTCATCCTACAAAGAAAAGACAAAATATATATAAATACATGTCGTAAGTACTAAAAAATACAATACTTTCACCAGTTTTCAGAAATCAGAGGACACTGTTTAGACTAAAAAAAAATGGCATTAATATACACTGGTATGCTTCCTTTATTGTTTAGCTTCCCCTCCACGACTACACCCAAAAATCAAATTAATAGTTTAATAATGAGGGGTAGAAGATATAAATTCCATATGAACTCACTCATATTTGATCAAGTTACATCAATAATGATATAAAATTAACAATAGAATCATTCAAGATGAAAAAATAAATGGTTTTCCCCTTAAGACAAATGACTAGCAGCTAATACTATAGCACAACTTAGCTAATATTCCCATAGTTATAATACATTTTATTAAGGGAGACATTAAGATACAATTTAGTAAGGGTCATAAAATAAACTCTCCTACTAACACTCAGTTATTTAAGAAGGAACCATGAAGTACACACTTTAATTCTAAACATTTCAAACTAAAGTAAAAAAGTGTAAAAGCATGTCTTTTTTGCTTGTTCCTTTTAATATGCTTCTCTTTACAGGTTTTAAACCTCCTACTTCATTTTAAAATGTAAGCATATTTCATAAAAAGAACATGTATCCCTTAGAAGAGAGCTCCTGGGTGGACTGAGGACGGGTGGGGATGGGAACTTGAGGGATCAAGTTGAGTGTGTGTGTATGTGTGTGTGTGTGGGGGGGGGTACTAAAAAAGATGACTGTAAAGTGGGAGCATTCTGAGGTTAGGAAGAAACCAAATGCAAGAGAAACGCTCTCATATCTACAAGGATGACCCCAGATAAGACTCCTAGCAATAGTGGATGCATGTCCTGAACTGTGATCAGATTGGTGACTACCCCAACTGCCATCAGAGAACCTTCATCCAGCAGCTGATGGAAACAGATGCAGAGACACACATCCAAACATTAGGCTCAGCTCAGGGAGTCCTGATGAAGAGAGGGAGGAAGGACTGTAGGAGACATAACTAACCTGGCTTCTAGGAACTCACACTCTGAACCAACAACCAGGGAGCCTGAATGGAAGCCACCTAGGTCCTCTACATGTATCTAACACTTGTGTAGCTTGGTCCTCTGTGGGACTCCTATCAAAGGAAGCAGGGACTATCCCTAAGGCTGTGGCTGGCTCCAAGGCACCTATTCCTCATACCAGGCTCCCTTGTCCAGTCTTAATACAAGGGGTGCACCTTGATATACCATGCTTTGTTGATACTAAAGGGAGGCTTCCCTCTTTCTGAACAGAAAGAGAAGAGTGGATTTGAGAGGTGGGGAAAAGCAGTTGGTATGTAAAATAAATAAATAAAAATTTAAAAACTACATAAAAACAAAGAAACAAAAAAGAAAGTATTCCCCCAACTATGTTCTTAGCTTGTAAAAAGCAAACAAGAAGGGATTTTCTTTTAACATATGGAAAGCTGAAGACATGTTTCACATTTCAAAGGTCTATCTTCTTAAAGAAGTAAGAAGGAAGGTAACTAGATCTCTACAGTTTGCCGCTAGGAAATTCTTAAATACCTTGCTGGATCACAACACTGTTGGCAAATAAAAATTAGCTCATAAAGAAAGAAATGAAAAGTAGAACACCAGGACACTGAATTATACTTATTATCTTACAAAAGCATTTTACCTTAGTTTATACCTAGAAGATAAATGAGAAACAGATTTATGAAAGAAGCTAATATTCTAAGGTCATTTGGGCAAGGGAATACCAACTATGTATGAGCAAAAAGTAAAGTGAATTAACAATGTAGTATTTAAAGCAAGTTAAGCCAAGGATAAATAAACCACTTCAGTCTTATTTATTTTATAGGAGCCAGGCTTAAGTACTCAAACAATTTCAAAGACACTGCCATACTATACTATTATGCCTAAATCAATTATAGCAATGTTTTAAGAGAAAATAAATCAGAAGCAGAAATGACACAAAAACTTACAGCTTTTTATACCCATTAGTATCAAGTATATAAGGGTTACCATACAGCAAGCACTTAATGTTTGAACTGAATGTTATAAATCCAAAAGCTTGTTAAATCAACCATTACATCAACAACTATGCAGAATTATCTAAGTATAACTTCGACACTGGAGATAAGGCCTTGAACAAAACAGAAGAAATCCCTGTTCTCATGGAAATCTCATTCTAATTAGTTAAAAAGTGATCAGTATTAATGGACAAAGCCAAGTAGGTATTGGATAATAAGCATCATATAAAAATATGAATTCATGAAATAAATAATTAAACAAGTAATACACAGAAATAAATTAATTTATTTAAAAATTCCTTGCAGTGAACTTACCAATGTTAACAACAATACAGGTATAAAGTTTCTTTATAATAAAAAGGTAAGGCTGTTTTATTCACATTTCACAGACTAGTGAACATAACCAATTTAAAAGTAATACACTATTAACAAGAGAGGCTTTATACAATATTGTAAGTGAGCTACAGAAGGAAAAACAAATAGAACCTAAGCTCGGTAATGTGATCCAATGGGAACTGAAGGGAATAGTGGCTAGCATAATGTGATACATACTTTTTAAAGTTTACTGATGCTGCTGAAAAGTGGTGCACGCTCCGAATCCCAGCACTCAGGAGGTAGAGGCAGGTACATCTCTGTGAGTTCGAGACCAGCCTGGTCTACAGAGCTACACAGAGAAACCGTCTTGAAACACCCCTCCACAAATAAAAGTTTACTGGTGCTCTATTGGTGAGTACAGTAAAACAGAAAGGAGCAATTAGGAAACCATTAAAGTACTCCTAGAAATAAGATAATTTAGGCTAATGAGATAGTTTAATTTTTAGAATTAAACTTAACAGAAATATTTTAAAAGTTACATGTCTCCACCAAAAAGGTAAATCCAAAGAAATGTGTCTTTATACACAGTGAGAAAAAATATGAATATGTATATGTATATGTATATGTATATGTATATGTATATGTATATGTATATGTTGGTTTTTCGAGACAGGGTTTCCCTGTGGCTTTGGAGGCTGTCCTGGAACTAGCTCTTGTACACCAGGCTGGTCTCGAACTCACAGAGATCCGTCTGCCTCTGCCTCCCGAGTGCTGGGATTAAAGGAGTACGCCGCCACCACCACCTGGCTAGTGAGAAAGATATTTACAAAGAAGGTAACATTTACTTGTTATGGAGTAGTATGCTAAGTAACCTATCAATAAAATAGAGAAAGACTAAAAAAATGAATAGCAAACCAAATTTGTTATCAGAAAAAATAATGTGGTGCTTTTGAAAACATGTTTGTGGATATTTCATTCTATTTTGGTGAAAACGGATACATTACATACAATATTTTCCTAGATCAGTTAGTAAGTTTCATGAGAAGACCTTTCCTCCTCTCAATTCTTCAATCTACATAGCCACGTGTGTAGAGCCGAGCAAAGATATACAGAGATAACGTTAAGAAAATTCTTTGTTATAAGAACACAATTGAGGGGTAACAGGATAGACCAATTGATACATTAAAATATATTTTCTATCACAGTTTATATTTAAGGTTATAAAATTTCCCATGAATGCAAATTTAATGGTACTGTATTTCACGTACTAATTAGTTTTTCTATGAAGATGTGGTACATACAAGCTAAGAAGTAAACACAGATGCCAATAATTTTAATTACAGTAAAAAGCAACATGTCAAAACAAGTTAAAAATAACAGTGGCAAACTTAGTGGCTACAACAATGTGATGCTTACTTAAAAATTAATTTGTTGATAATTACAAATAAAGAACTAAAATTTAGAAGAATAATGTTCTCATAAAATACCTTTGAAATACAGATTTCCATATATCCAACCATCCTGAAATAGTAAATAATGAGTCTTCAAGTCTCATTTTTTTCAGAGAAAGAAGTTTTGGAAGGAGACTGTTTCTAGAGAGCATGAGGTGCAATGATTCTCTCCAATTTTATCAGTATCCATGTGGCCTAAAATTCTCCCTTCATTTGCTAAATCCCTGTTTTATGACAGTTGTGTTGTTTGTTTGAATGAGTGAGAAAAGGAAGAAGGGAAGAACATTAATTAAAATGAAACAGGAAAACATGTTACTACACTGACAAAGATCCAAAGATGAAACCTATGTTTATGATTATGACTATATTAGTAAATTGAAGTTCAGAGAACATAATTTGTCAAGCACAGATGAAATAGACTATGAATCCATCTCTACCTCCAATCACAATGCTCATTTCTACTCCCTCTGCCTCCTACCTTCAAGCAGCTCAATGTTCTACTCACATTATTTCTGTACACTGTAGGTCTCCTATGACTGACTCTGTCACAGCTAGCTGACATCAGGATATATTGTGTCTGAAAGCATTTACATCCTCCCTCCCTCCAGAGCAAATGAGATGAAATGAGAAGATGTGAGTACTGGACACAAGAGCAGAAAGGCAGAAGGCACACTGTTTTATTGAATGCGCAGTGACTTCCAAGGACCACTGTTGTCTCCACAAGCCATGGATTAGCAATCTCTTCCTACACGCCTGCTTGCTTTTTATTTCAGGTCAGACTTATCAAGCACTGACTCATGGCTCTAACCTCCCCATCCTAAAGTTTGAGCACTGGACTAGGTAAGAACTTGTATTTCTTCCACCTCTATTTGCTTTCTCATTATTCCTTAATTTGTCTTCCCAGGATATTTTGTGCCTACTTGAAAGGGAAGAAAAGTTATCTATGAACAGTGCATCATCACTCTCAAGTACTATGCTTGGTGTTTGTTACTGATGCTTCTGTTTCAAATACTACTTGGATAGAGTGGCATACCCTCTATGATTCCCATCAAGGTCCTGCCACTATAGCCCTCAGCACTTCTTAAGCTGGAAAGCATATTGCCTTGACATTCAGAATATCTTGAACATGTAGACATAATTCTTATACGTACCAGCATGCAGTAGACCCTTTCAGTCTAAAATCATCTTCAGTTCTAGCAAATTTTAGACCTTGTACTTTATTGCTTTTACTTTAAAATCTCATAGATATTATATTTCCTTTGAATGATCCATCATGTTAAAATTAGTCTCTCAATATTCTCTGTTTCTCAATTTTTGGTTTCTCCTTCCAAGATATACTCCAAAATTGGTTCCTAATTCTTTCACTATGTTATTTTCATTATAGTGATCAAAAACAAGGATCATAAAAAAAATGATCTATTTTTTTTTTAAAAAAAAGGGGGACTGTGATCCAAACAAAGAGGTCTTAAAATAAAGGTAGGGGGTAGCTAAAAAAAATAGCTCAAAAATGTTCTTAGTCCCTAGCAATTAGGGAAATACAAATCAAAACAATTTTGAAATTTCATCTTACCAATCAGTTGGAAAAGATCAACAAGACAACTGGCAACAAATGCTGGAGGAAATGTGAGGAAAGAGGAACCCACCTTGACTGTTAGGATTCAAAGCTGATCTAGGTGCTTTGGAAATCACTATGGTAGAGTCCTCAAAAAGTTGAAATTAAATCTACCATATGATATACATACATACATACATACATACATACATACATACATACAATCTCACTTCTTAGCATATGTCCAAAGGACTCAACAGCCCACTCAATAGATACTGCTTAACCATGTTCATTGCTCTCTATGCATAATAGCTAGGAAATAAAAACTACCTACATGTCCTTCAACTGATGGGTCATGAAATGGATATGGCACATATAAAAAATGGAAAAATAGTGAAAGCAACACTAATGTAAATAGTGATGTTGATCACAAATATATAGTTAATATGTTCCTCCAAGTTAACAAATGAAAGTATTTCCTCCACAAAATAAAACAGTTTCGTTAATTTACTAATACTATATACTGCTAAAATTAAAATTAACACTGTTGTCTAATAGGTACTATTGCGAGTAACAGGTTATACTCAATATTTTGATTGCTTCATGAAGTCTCTACATCACTTACAAGAATGTACATACATACATGTTCATACTACAGAAAAATGAGTCACTGGCTTTTAGACTCAGTTACCTTTGCAATAATGACTTCTTTCTTCAGAATCTTCATAGCATAGTATTTTCCACTTGCCTTTTCTCGAACTAAAATAACCTTCCCAAAAGTGCCTTTACCTAGTAGTTTCAAATAGTCAAAATCATTCATTGTCTGAAAAATATAAATTAGAAAGTCATGATGAAATTGTTGGCACAATTTATTGTTAATCTGCTTCCAATGCAGCACTGTAAACTCATTATTGATGCTACTACTTTCTAGACCACTTAGAATGAAAAAAAAAAAAAAAAAGCAAACTACTACTGGCTGTCTCTTAAGCAACCTTCGATACTGAACATACTTAATGTAGTTTTCAGAAATTATTTTGAACCTAGAATTTCTCCAAGGGTCAGATTATTAGTTAACTGACAAAGGATTTTTTAAAAGTAAAATAAGGTTTTTAAGAAGTATTTTCATGTTCTCAGGTTTTGTTAAATTAAGTAAGTGCTGCCTCAGAAAAAGTGGTATCCAATAACACACACATAAACATTTTAAAATATAAGCAAAGAAACATTTTTTTGAAGAAACAGGAGAAAAGAGTAATTAAAACTGTAAACCTCCAGCCAGATTGATCAGGAAGGTAGACACAAAGATAAAATTATCAACATGAAATGATAAAGGTGACATCACTACAAAACCTATAGATATTAAAGGGACCTTGAGAGAATAAATAGCTCTATGCCAATAAAACTGCCATTGAAATGAAATGAACAAATTACCTACATTGCAAACTACAAAAGCTCACTGACAAAGTAACAGATAAGCTGAACAGCCCTTTATAAGAACTGAATTTGTACTAAAATTTTTACAATAAGGGAAAGTCCATAACATTTAAAGAAAAAAATAGTAGCAATTCTACATACACTCTTCTTGAAAACTGAAATGGACGAATATTGTTCAATTCACCCTTTGAGGCCAGAATCACTGTGACATTAAAACCATTTTAAATATTTTATAAATTAATGGCTACATTCAATTTTAACACCCCTTGCCTATAATTCTGATAATTTTATTCAAATGTCAAATCACAATGTCTTAAAATATCTAGTTCAAAGGAAAAAGTAAATGTCAAAAAGAGCAGGAGAAATAACATATACTTATTGATTCAATTATATATCAATTGTAGTTGCACACATGTGGAAACAGTTACAAATATAATCAATTAGAAAAACAATACATAACTATTCATAGTTAATTTCACTAACAGCTTAAAAACCCGGAGGATAAGGGACCAAACTATGAGACCCCTAAAAATGACTGTCTTGTTTCCACCAAGCAGCAGTCTGCCTCTTTCCCGCCTCTACCCACTTCCTCTCTCTTCCTCCCTCCCTGACTCTCTCAGTATCTGATTGGTATTTTTAATAGTATTGCTTTTGAGCTTATAAGTACACCATTTCTCCATTCACTTTCCTCTTTCCAGTCCCTCCTTGCACAATCCTGTTCTTACAAAATCGTGGCTTCTTAAATTGTCTTTGATCAAATAGTCTATACCAGTTCCAAAGTCAGCCTTTAGACAGACACAGCATCTCATGCTTTTTTCTGTCTTAGAAAGTCTCAAGAGGTGGCTTTCCTTCTGTGTGAAGTCTGAGGTTATTTTGCTGGAGGAAAAACTATGTACTAAGACCCTGCAAGATAAGATACCACGTGCACAGACAAACTGCAGAAGCCATGAAGGCAAAGGCAAAAGTCAACACCAAACCCTGGGCCATAACAGAAAGTTTTCTTTGCACTTTACAAGTCAGAACATGGACAGTCAAAAGTAACTTACTTGAAGATCTATGCAAGAACAGTAGAATAGCCCATCTAGCAACAAAACCGTAAGAAATAGCACAGTTATTGTTTCTGGAAATTCCATGGCAACAAACAGGTTTAAAAAAAGTCTCATAATCAGGCCAAAAATTCATTTCATTGTTCAACATGGCATTTATTTTTTATCTAAAAGCACTAAAAAAGATACCTAATACATACAATGACTAATTGTTATCCCCAAGTCTTGAAGACAAAAATACGACAATAATTTGTAAATTGCTTTATGGCATTTTCAGATGAAAAGCAACATACATAAAATATTATTACATTCCTCAAAGGTTGCAATTTTTAGGGTCAAGAGGCCAAACAAACAGAATAATATAACAGTCTTTAAATGGGTTTCAGCTTCTGTCACTTTGTCCACCTTTTGAAAAAGGAATTTACATAGACACTAATATTAGTTAAGTAATATTCTATATGATATCATTAGAAACAGGTTGTGTGTCTATTTTGCCAGAACTACAGCAAATTAAAAGGGTCTTTATAGCAAATGCACATGTTCAGAATGGCATACACAGAAACTACCTAATATGTGCATGAAATACAAGCTATTACAAAATGTTTTCTTTGGTGGTGGGGGGGAATACAAGAAATGATAAAAATGTTCATGATTAACAACAACAAAAAAGGAAGAAATTACAAGGCTAGACATGACAGTACAAACCTATAATCCCAAAGACCATAGTACTGTAATAGGTGTAAAGCTAACCTGGGCTACATAGCATGTATACATGCACACACACACACACACACACACACACACACACACACACACACACATATACAGAGACATAGAGGAAAGCATCACTAGATGGGGGATAGATAATCTTCAGAAATATAAATCCTCTAAAACTGGCCATTTTTAACTTACAAAAATCAATGTCTACACACAAACAAAAGCCTTACAAATGTATTCAAATCATACACAACCCTTTGAAACATCTTTTAATTCAAAAAGAATAATATTGAAATCTTGTCTCTACCATGTAGTGTCTCTCTTTTCAAGAGTCTGAGGTGTTTGGACAAATACTGTGGTAATAGTCTACTCTGGGAACAAGTCAAATGTCTGCATGGCCAAGAGGCAAAAGTCAACACCGCTCTCAGCACAGCTATCAAGATCATTAGGTGTCCTCTGAATATTTCTAGTATGAAAGCTTCTTTATTCTGAATGTGTTGAAGTCCAAAATTAAAAGAAAAATGTAAATCACAATTCTTTTCATGGTTTCTGATGCACATACAGGAAACAGTTCTAAATCTAGTTGTCATATGTGTGACTGTAACATTGGACCACCTTAAACTAACTCATTGGACTCATTGGAGAGCAGCCAGTGGTACAAACATTTTTTTTTATACTCCTGTGATTTAAAACTATTTTAAACTACCAAATACATCTAAAATTATATGAAAAAAAAACAATGGAAATAATATATGGTTAAGACCTCAAGCCCCAAATACATTAAAAGTGTTTCTACCAGCTGAGCCTGTAGCAAAGACCTGTACTCCCAGCTACTTGTGAAGCTGAGTCAGGGGTTTTATATGTTAAAGCCAATCTGGAATACAGATGGGTTCAAGGCCACTCTAGACAACTTAGTAAGAAGCTATCTAAAATTTTAAAAGAATAAAAAGTAACCATAAATACAGCTCAGTAAGTAGTAGAGGATTTACATAACATGTATGAGGTCCTATGTTTGATCCTCTATATTAAAAAAAAAATTCTATCAAGTTTTATGGGACAAAGTAAGATACCAACTACAATCTGTGGTGATATTTTGTTTATGATCTAACATATAAAGCTTGCCTGAAGACCAGAGCAAAGTTAGCCACACTCGTTAGCCACAGAGGCCAGGCAGCGGTGGCACACACCTTTAATCCCAGCAGCCACACTAGTTAGCTATAGAAGCCAAGCAGTGGTGGTAAACACCTTTAATCCCAGCACTCAGGAGACAGAGGCAGACGGACCTTTAGTTCAAGGCTCCATGAGATTGAATCTGTCTAAAAGAGAAACAGAACTCATACAAAGTTGAGTTGGGATCACTCTCCTTATTCCCAGCACTGGGGAGGAATATAGGTGGGAGAAGACAGGAGCTCAGTGCAGTCTTTGGTTTGGTGGAGACAGATGCATTCTGGAGATACAATCTGGGAGCAGGATCACCCCTTGGGTCTGAGCATTGGTAGAAGTGAGAACTCTCTAGTGACTGACTGCTTTGCTTCTCTGATCTTCAGCATTAACTCCAATATCTGACTCTGGGAATTTTTATTATTATTATTAATACCAATTAGAATTCATGCTACAACAATTATTGAAACTGACCCTATGCTTACTATATTTAAATGCAAAATATCCCCTTATCTTATAACTCACAAATACATGAATTAGGTAGTTATTCCATTCTGGCAGATGAGGAAGCTAAAGGATGCGTTAGTAGTTTTACCCAGTTATTTGGATTCAGGGATCTTCATATTCTATACCTCTATTCTACAATAACATTCTGCTGATATATGATCCAAAGAAATGTTACACAGTGAGGTTATACAACGTATAATTTAAAGATTTAGATATTTGAGTACAATATTTAATTTGAATTATCAGATGACTCAACTCTAAAATGGGATATTAATATATACCACAAGTGACTTTTAATTGGCTAAGATAAATGCAAAAGTCCTGCTCAGAACGTACTACAAATAAGCACAAAACAAATACTTATTAATGGTTAATTAGTGAAAAAGATGAATTACATTCAACTTAGTAGTTATAAAAATGAAAAAAGTATGATTCAGTTATTATCATTTATAATTAGTCTTCTCAAGAAAATGCCCTCATATATTTCCAGTTATATCTTTCAAAATGTATCTCCATTTATTGCCGATCAATATCTATATTTATATTTAATATTTTTCCATTGATTGGATGTAGTACATCAGGTTACAGTGTTACAAACTCACCATTTCAATTCCTGGCTTAACAATATCTTACTGAACTGTTAAGCATATATTTAGAATTCCAGAAAACTAAACAGGATAGAGCTGGTATAGCTTGCTTTTAAATGCAGTGGTCTAAAATTCAAAGGATGAGATTAATTGGAACTTGATTCAAATTTATCAGCACAATCAAACTTCAAGTTATACATATTCATACAAAAGGAAATTTCTCATCTGAATAAATGAGTAAAGACAGGTTATGTTCATCTTCCTGACTGAGAAATCAACTTATCAATAACCTACATATTCAAATCAACAACTACAAAAGAGAGGGTGTGTCTACAAAAGGGGGGGGCACACAGCAGTGGCACAGTAGCTGAGCACACTGGCTGATCTTCGACTACAGAATTTGCCTTCATCCCCACATGATGCTGACAACATGTGTAACTCCAGTTCTAGGGAATCTGATGCCCGTCTTCTCAACTCCCTGCGCAAACTTGGTGCACAGACAATCTTGAAAGCAAATTATCCATATTTTGCATATAAAACAAAATGGGGGAAATTAAAAATAAAAAGAAAATGTTCACAGGATCACACAATATTAAAGAAAAAAAACTTTACATAGTGAATTAATTATCTAAATTAATTCCAGTAAGTTCACAGATTGCATGCGGAAGGGAAAGGATTTGAACCCAGGAAATCTAACACCAAAAGCTATTCTGTTACTATACCAACGCCAAATGATAAGAGTTTAGTAGTAGAGAAACAGCTGCATGCCATATAGTTCAAAATACATGCACTGCAAAATTAATTAAATGAGTGAAAAACATTATTGGTAATACTTCCAGCACTTGTTTTTTTGCACCTGAATATAATTTATAAAGTAAATGACAAACATATATTTAATATATACATGCAAATGCAATTCAATATACTATAGTGACCATCAAGCTATGCTTGGGCAGCACCAGTCCATTCTTCCCTGCATGTGACAATTTTCTGATAATCACAGTGGACTCGTTTAAATAATTTTTTTACATAATGAAGTTATTTTTAAAATGCTTATAGTAATGAAAAATATTATTTACAATTCTTATAAAATTATATACTAATTTGGATCACCGAGGAAAGGAAACGTGTGGGTTTTCTCCTTCAATGGCTCATGAACAGTAATTAAAAGAAAACGTGTTATTTCTAAGACTCACTATGCTTTGATGAGGTTAAAGGCATGGGGCAGAAAGCACAGAGACATTTCACCTTAAGGAAACCATTTAACTTCAAGCTGTTACCAACAAGATAAAATGTGATCTATAAAGCGTATCAATGACCACTCCTAAGTCCCACAGGCCTTCAATACTGAAGCACTTCTGCATCGTCAGGTCCTAAGCAACAGGTACTTTAGGTTCACAAAGCGATACCCACAATAAGAAAATGGTCTGACATCTGTCTCAGAAGCAGTTTTCAACATCATTTTCTAGACAAATTAAGACTGTATTTAGAAGTAAAATAAGCCACCATCATTTTCTACCTTTCTTTTATGATGGGTTGTAGACGCATCCATCTCTTCCTCCCCTAGGTTATCAATTTGTGAAGTTGGACTACAATTCATCCTCTCCTCTTCTTGCCTCTGCAGTCGGTCTGCTACAGCCTGGATAGCTTCTGTCCATTCTTCTCTATAAAAGTCAGTACAATTTCTCATCAACAGAAGACGGTAAGTTACTTAAACCTTTTATAATGTATAAGATAAATGCAAATAGAATATGGTGTAGCTGTCCTCTCTGCCATCATCTCTAGGTGAGAATCCTAAAAGCATTTTTGCTGCAGGCCTGGAGTCAGGAGTAGCACTTATATGGGAATTATGTTCACTTTATATTGCATAAAATACATTTGTCTACAAATACACACTATACACACACACACCACACACACACAATTTAATTGAAATTACTCTTTGGGGTGACAATGCTCCCACAAAACCATAGACTGTCAAACAAAAACCCCAGTGCCCAGCACCATGACACACTGGGCAGAACAAGGAGACCCACACTCTGGGCTCTGAGGAGAAACATGAGCTCACCCTGTGCCTTGTGATGCCATACAGCAGGGTATTATTATGGTGAGCAAATGTATGGTGTGTGCATGTGTGTGTCAGAGAGAGAGACAGAGAGACAGAGACAGAGACACAGAGAGACAGAGAGACAGAGACAGAGAGAGAGAGAGAGAGAGAGAGAGAGGGAGGAGAGAGAGAGGAGAGAGAGAGAGAGACAGAGAGAGAAAGAGAGAGAGAGAGAGAAAGAGAGAGAGAGAGAGAGAGGAGAATTGTTCATGTCATATTGACAGGCATATCTGAAGAGGTAGAAGCAGTGAGGACCCGGCTGAGGTGGGTGACTTGATTGCCACCCAGGGCCATGATGATGTCTGAGCCTGGGTTGATGCTAGGGCCCATGTCTGAGTTCATGGACCTTATGCAGACAAGGTCTGTGTTCATGTATGTAGCCCTGATACCACTGAAGGCCTAGAGGATAGGGCGGTACAGGGCTGGCCTCAAGCCTCATTGGCTGCAACTTTAGGGGGAACTGGTCAAGCCCCTCACCAGCTGAGGCACTCTGGGGAAAGGGTCCTACACCTCATCTGTGCAGCTCAAGAGAGCTGACCCTGTTCACAGGGGCATGGGAAAGCTGGCTCTGAAGATTTAGAATGGGAGAGGAGGTCATGCCCCTCTCATCGGCCATGTGGTAGTGTGGGTTAGGGAAAAATGCCCTACTCCCCTTACCCCTCCACACGTGAAGCAGGTGGAGGACCTGACCCAACCCCTCAACAGATTTAGCACTTGGAAGAACAGGCTCCAGTAGATGCCCCCAAAACCATGAACATATTGGTGGTACTAAGTAGATTCAATGAATTGCCTTTAAAAAAAAAGAAGAAAACATGATGTTGGGGTGAGTTTCAGAGTGGAGGGTGATCCAGGGTGACTTGAAGGGAGGATCAGGAGGTTGTGATCAAAACAACATCATATACATTTAAGAAATGCTCAAAGAGCACAAAAGTGTGCTCACGAGTGTGCATGCATGCATTCGAGCGCACACACACACACATTAAAGCTACAATAACTGAAACATTATGGAATCTAAGTAAGGACATAGAATGACAGAAATAAATAAAGAGGAAGTAATAAAACCATGCATACATGGTCATCTTTCAAAGGTTGCCAAAGCCAAAAGCAGAGCTTCTTCAACAAATGGTTTTGGAATAAGTAGGTATCAATATGAAAAATAATGAAATGTGAGTCTTATTTTAAACCACACACACATATATTCTTCAAAATAAAGACTTAAAGCTACAAAGCTACATGAAAGCAAAAATGAAATCTCCATGCCTCCTGTTTTAACAGTAATCTTTGACCTTAGCACTAAAAGTACAAGCCACAAAATGAACACCAATAAAAATCTGTGAAGCAAAGGAAACAGCAGAATGAAAATGAGACTCAAGAAATGGGCCAAAGTGTCTGAGAAATGTGTGTGTGTGTGTGTGTGTGTGTGTGTGTGTGTGTGTGTGTGTGTGTGTGTATAAAGTTTTTTGTTTTGTTTAAAAGAAATTCTCCAAGTCTGAAGCCGGACCGATCTACACAGCCAGTTCAAACTACCTAGAACTATATCCAGACATAATGATACTCTGTGTCCCCACACACCTTTCCCTAAGAAAAGAAAGGGGTGAGTTCCCAAATTCTGATAAGAAGCTACAACTCAATAACCAAAAACAAACAAAAGCCAAATGCAATTAAAAATGAACAAAAGAATAGTCCTGAAAACAGCTTGGTATAGGCACAAAAATAGACAGGTAGACCAACAGAATAGAGTTGAAAACCCCGATATTAACCCACACAACTACAAACACCTGATTTTTGACAAAGAAGCTAAATTTATACGATGTAATAAAGAGAACATCTTCAACAAATGGTGCTGGCATAGCAGGATGCTGGAATGTAGAAGACTGCAGATAGATCCATGTTTATAGCCATGCACAAAACTTAAGTCCAAATGGATCAAAGACTTCAACATAAATCCAGCCACACTGAACCTATTAGAAGACAAAGTGGGAAATACCCTTCAATTAATTGGTACAGGAGACCACTTCCTGAATCGCTTACACCAGTATCACAGACACTGAGATTAACAATTGATAAATGGGACCTCCTGAAACTGAGAAGCTTCTGTAAGGCAAAGGACACAGTCAGCCAGACAAAACGGCAGCCTACAGACTGGGAAAAGATATTCACCAACCCCACATCTGACAGAGGGCTGATCTCCAAAATATACAAAGAACTCAAGAAGCTAGTCTCCAAAACACCAAACAATCCAATTAAAAAGTGGGGTACAGAACTAAATAGACAATTCTAAATAGACAAATATAAAATGTTTGAAAGACACATAAGAAAGTGTTCAACATCCTTAGTCATCAGAGAAATGCAAATCAAAACACCTCGGAGATACCATTTTACTCCTGTCAGAATGGCTAAAATCAAAACACCAATGACAGTTTATGCTGGAGAGGCTGTGGAGAAAGGGGAAAACTTCTCCACTGCTGGTGGGAGTGCCAACTTGTACAGCTACTTTGGAAATCAGTATGGTGACTCCTCAGGAAAATGGGAATCAGTCTACCACAAGATCCAGCAATTCCACTCTTAGGCATATACCCAAAAGAAGCACATTCATACCACAAGGACATCTGTTCAACGATGTTCACAGCAGCACTATTTGTAATAGAAACTGGAAGCAGCCTAGATGCCCTTCAACTGAAGAATGGATAGAGAAAATGTGGTACATTTACACAATGGAGTACTACTCAGCAGAAAAAAACAATGGAATCTTGAAATTTGCAGGAAAATGGATGGAACTAGAAGAAACCATTCTGAGCAAGGTAACCCAATCACTAACAGACAAACATGGAATGTACTCACTCATATGTGGATTTTAGACATAGAGTAAAGGATTACCAGCCTACAATCCACAGGGCCAAAGAAGCTAGTAAATAAGGAGAACCCTAAGAGAGACATACATGGTCCCCTGGAGAAGGGGAAAGGGACAAGATCTCCTGAGCAAATTGGGAGCATGGGAGGAGTGGGTTGGGAGCTAGGAGAATGAGAAGGGGAGAAGAGGGGTGAAGAGGACATGAGGGAGCAGAAAGGTTGAGTTCGGGGAAGAATAGAAGAAAACAAGAAAGGAGATACCATAATAGAGGGAGACATTTTAGGTTTAAAGAGAAATCAGGCACTAGGGAAATGTCTGGAGATCTACAAAGATGACACCAACTAACAATCTAAGCAACAGAGGAGAGGCTACCTTAAATGCCCTCCCCTGATAATAAGATTGATGACTGACTCATATGCCATCCTATAGCCTTCATCCAGCAGCTGGTGGAAATAGAAGCAGACACTGACAACTAATCACTGAACTGAACTGGAATCCAGTTGCAGAGAAGGACGAGTGATGAGCAAAGAGGTCCAGACCAGGCTGGTGAACCCCAGAGAAACAGCTGACCTCAACAACGGGGAGCTCTTGGTTCCCAGACTGATAGCTGGGATACCAGCACGGGACTGATCCAGACACCAGGAACATGGGTTTCAGTGAGGAGACCTTGGAAGTCCATGGGGCCTCCTGTAGTAGATCAGTACTTATTCCTAGCATAGGTGTGGACTTTGTGAGCCCATTCCACATAGATGGATATTCCCTGAGCCAAGACACATGGGGGTGGGCCTAGGCCCTATCCCAAAGGATAGACAGACTCTGATGACCCCCCTATGAAAGGCCTCACCCTCCCTTGGGAGCAGAAAGGAAATGTGATAGGTAGGGTTTTAATTGGAGGGTGGTAGGAGAGGAGGGGAGGGAGAGGGAACTGGAATTGACATGTAAAACAATCTTGTTTCTAATTCAAATAAAAAAAATCTGAAAAAATGAACAGAAGACTTAAATGGGCAGTTCTACAAAGCCATAAAAAGAATCCAAAGTTATACAAAGGTTATTGTCAGCATTTCCATCTTCAGGCAAATTCAAGACATAGATTGTATCTCACACCCTGAGATAGAGGACATTATAATAAGGAAATAGATGACAATAGGTGTTAGCAGTGGTCCTAGTGACAGGTGCCTTGAAAAGGAGTATAGCAAATCCTTCAAAATCTTAAAAACTACCCTCTGATCCAGTCATCCATTTCTGGGCATTTATCCCACAGAATTAAATGGCCATTAAAAAAGGCAATTGCCTAAGTGTCTACAACTGATGAATGAATAAAGAAGATATAACATATACACAGAGTAGACTATTCTTCACTCTTAAAAAAAGAAAAGAATCCCATCATTTAAGGCAACGTAGAAGGAACTAGAGATCATTAGGCCAAGAAATATGGTCACAGAAAGGACATTATGTCACGTATATAAAGAATCTAAAGGTTTTACCTTCTAAGATTGAAGAGAGTAGTAATGACCAAAGGCTACAGAGACTGTATGAGGGGACAGATGGATGGTGAAAGGCTGATTAGTAAATATGAATACAGTTGGAGAAGAAATTATGATATGCTAGCATGCAGTGGGGTGACTGGATAATAATATACTGTGCATTTCTAAGAATTATCTTAAATAAATGTTTGAGGAGATAGGTATAAAAAATTGTGTATGTGGGAGCTGGAGAGATGGCTCCATGGTTAAAAGCATTGACTGCCCTTCCAGAGGACTAGGGTTCAATTCCCAACACCCACATGGCAGCTCACAGCTGTCTGTAACTCCAAGATATGACACCCTCAAATAGACATGTATGCAGGCAAAATGCCAATGTACATAAAATAAATTATTAAAAAATTCATACATGCATTAAAATAAGATGTTACCCACTAATATGTATAATTTTATGTTTTCAACTATAAGTTAACAAACTTAATTTTAAAAACAAATTGAAAAAAAAACAAATTGCAGTAAAATATCTGAGAACATTTTATCTAAACAAAAGATATGGGAAACTGCTTCAAGCTAAGGTTTAATAAAGTTGTTCTAATTAAAGCCAGGAGTACTACTAAGGACAACAGAAAAATGAAGGCAAAAAAGAAAATGAATAGCCGGGCATTGGTGGCGCACACCTTTAATCCCAGCACTCGGGAGGCAGCGAACTCTGTGAGTTCGAGGCCAGCCTGGTCTACAGAGTGAGTGCCAGGATAGGCTCCAAAGCTACACAGAGAAACCTTGTCTCGAAAAACCAAAAAGAAAATGGATATCTAAAAGCCTATACATACACACAAACACAGACACATACACTCATGCACATGTACATGTGTTTTAATAGTTGTGAAAAAGTAAGATCTGTGACCTTATTAGGCTACCCACATTGAAAAAATTGCCTAATCTTATATTATCAACTAAAATAAATGTAGCACACTCTACAGAGATCCATTTAGTTTACAACATAAAAGAATTTCAGACTAGGGCCAGAATATTACATAGAGAATTTCTTACCCCAAGCACCTCTAAGTCCTTACTGACATTAGATGAAAGCTATGAAATCCCCAGACAGTAGATACTTCATGAACACAGACAATACGCACACTCAATAGGCGAATTACCTTTTTCTTAAACATAAATATAACTGAAAACTGAGTCTTCCGATGAGTAGACTAATATTGCAGGAATGTCAAAAGACTTTTGAGGCTTAAGATCTGTGTATTTCATACCTCCTATCTATCTCAGTCCTCAGGAAGTTAAGGCAGAGAACTGCCACAAGTCTGAAGTTGACTCTGGTGATACTGTTAAATTTCAGGCTGACCTGGACTGCAGAGCAAGAAACTGTCTATCTCCTCCCACCCCAAATTTAAAAGATCTGGCTCACAACCAACTCTGGGAACAACAAATCAAGCTTCAGTAAATGTTAAATTAACAGGAGAGCATTGCATTAATTCAGTCATCAAGTAAGCACTTTGTCATCATATCCTGGACTGTGTGCTGAAGACTTTAAAGAAAAAAATAAAACAAAACAAGTACATGTCTATCAACTGATGAATGATCCTTGTTGTCAACAGGGCTACAAAAGCAAACAAAGGTTATAAGACTGATACACTTGGAGCTGTAGCTGGCAGTCGGTCGTACGTGCTCCAGAGTCCACGGTGCCCGTCGCTGCCTCCCAGCTCGCGTGGCTTCCTCGAGGCTCTCCTGAGCTGCGCCCTTCGCCACACGCGCTGTCATCACAACCCGCCATCATGGTGAAACTCGCAAAGGCCGGCAAAACCCACGGCAATTCTAAGAAAATGGCTCCTCCTCCAAAGGAGGTGGAAGAAGATAGTGAAGACGAAGAAACGTCAGAAGATGAAGAAGATGACAACAGTGGAGAAGAGGTTGTCATCGCTCAGAAAAAAGTAAAGAAGGCTACAACAGCTCCAGCAAAGAAGGTGGTTGTTTCACAAACAAAAAAAGTTGCAGTTCCCACACCAGCTAAGAAAGCTGCTGTTACTCCAGGCAGAAAGGCAGCAGCCATACCAGCCAAGGAAGGCGGTTACACCAGCCAAAGCAGTCGCAACACCTGGAAAGAAGGGAGCCACATAAGCAAAAGCATTGGCAGCAACCCCTGGTAAACAGGGAGCTGTCACTCCAGCCAAGGGGGCTAAGAATGGTAAGAATGCTAAGAAGGAAAACAGTGATGAAGATGAAGATGACGACGATGATGAAGACGACAGTGATGAGGATGAAGATGATGAGGAAGAGGATGAATTTGAGCCACCAGTAGTGAAAGGAGGAAAACAAGCAAAGGTAGCTGCTGCTGCTCCTGCCTCAGAGGATGAAGACGAGGAAGATGATGAAGAAGAGGAGGAGGATGAAGAGGAGGAGGAGGATGACTCTGAAGAAGCAGCAGCTATGGAGATCACACCTGCCAAAGGAAAGAAAGCTCCTGCAAAGTTGTTCCTGTGAAAGCCAAGAATTTGGCTGAAGAGGATGAGGATGATGAAGAAGAGGAAGAAGATGAGGAAGAGGAAGAGGAAGAGGAAGAGTCTGTTAAACCAGCACCTGGAAAATGGAAGAAGGAAATGACCAAACAGAAAGAAGTTCCTGAAGCAAAGAAACAGAAAGTGGAAGGTTCAGAATCAACTACACCTTTCAATCTGTTCAAATTGAAAGGAAACCTTAATCCAAACAAGTCTGTTGCTGAACTAAAAGGTGCCATCAGTGAACTTTTTGCTAAAAATGATCTTGTTGTTGTGGATGTCAGAACTGGTACAAATAGGAAATTTGGTTATGTGGACTTTGAGTCAGCTGAACACCTAAAAAAGGCCTTGGAGCTCACCAGTTTAAAAGTCTTTGGCAATGAAATTAAACTAGAAAAACCAAAAGGAAGAGATAGTAAAAAAGTTTGAGCTGCAAGAACACTTTTAGCAAAAAATCTTTCTTTTAACATCACTGAGGATGAATTAAAAGAAGTGTTTGAAGATGCCTTGGAGATCAGATTGGTTAGCCAGGATGGGAAGAGAAAGGGATTGCTTATATTGAATTTAAGTCTGAAGCTGATGCAGAGAAAAACTTGGAAGAAAAGCAGGGAACAGAAATTGATGGGCGTTCTGTTTCACTCTACTATACTGGGGAGAAGGGACAAAGGCAAGAAAGAACTGAAAAGAATTGTACTTGGAGTGGTGAATCAAAAACTTTGGTTTTAAGTAATCTCTCCTACAGTGCAAAAGAAGAAACTCTTCAGGAAGAGTTTGAGAAAGCAACTTTTATCAAAGTGCCCCAGAACCAACAGGGCAAATCTAAAGGGTATGCATTTATAGAATTTGCTTCATTTGAAGATGCTAAAGAAGCTTTAAATTCCTGTAATAAATTGGAAATTGAGGGCAGAACAATCAGGTTGGAGTTACAAGGACCCAGGGGTCACCTAATGTGAGAAGTCAGCCATCCAAAACACTGTTTGTCAAGGGTCTGTCTAAGGATACCACTGAAGAGACCTTAAAAGAATCATTTGAGGGCTCTGTTCGTGCAAGAATAGTCACTGATTGAGAAACTGGTTCCTCTAAAGGATTTGGTTTTGTAGACTTCAATAGTGAGGAAGATGCCAAAGCTGCCAAGGAGGCCATGGAAGATGGAGAGATTGATGGGAATAAAGTTACTTTGGACTGGGCGAAACCTAAGGGTGAAGGTGGCTTTGGTGGCTGAGGTGGAGGCAGAGGAGGTTTTGGGGGCCCGAGGTGGTGGAAGAGGAGGAGGCTGAGGCGAATTTGGCGGCAGAGGCCAGGGAGGCTTTAGAGGTAGAAGAGGCTTCTGAGGTGGCCTCAGAGGAGGAGGAGGGGGAGACTTCAAGCCACAAGGAAAGAAGACAAAGTTTGAATAATTCCTTCCCAATTTTTCCCACTTTGTTTTAAAGAAAGGACTCTGGGGTTTTACACTGTTACCTGTTAAATGTTGGAGCCTTTTAAGGACATTTCAAGAGATTTTTTTCCTACAAATAGTTTTTTTTTTGTGGTTTTTTTTTTTTTTTTTTTTTTTTGTTTTGCGTTGGGAGTTGTAAAAGAATGTTTTTCACGTTTTTTTTGCAGTACACATAATGGAACATGGACATACATACAGGCAAAACACACATACACATAAAATAAAAAGGAAAAGGGAACAAAGTCAAACTATGTAGCCAAGGGACCTACCTAGCCTACCAAAGTTAAGTGCTGGGGGAAACTGCTGCTTGACACTAAGATCCAAAGGACACTAGAACTATCGTGACTACAGCTCTAGGTGAAGCACAAACAAATGAAGAACCCAGTGCAGAAAGACTAGGGTAGATATGGGTAAAGTTCAACATAATTATAAGTGAAAATTGAGGATGGGGGGGTTACACAGCCTGTATGCACTCCAAAACCAAGAATACTACTAAACATACAGAAAGTAAACTATTATCAGTGCCAAACTGGTATTTTTCTATTATATATTCCCTAAAGAAATGACACATCCCAATTGAGTGATTGAAAATATTATTAAAATTTAAAAAATTGGAAAAAAAAGTGCTAGGACTAGGTCTGTAGCTCAATGATAGCGCACTCACCTAGCATGTGAAAACCCTTGGTTCAGTAATACATTATTTCAAAAACTTCTGTCACTGATTATTTATTAGGAATTTAAAAGATGATTTTGTTTTCACTAAATCCTTAGGGAGGCCTGTTAGCATGTGTTATCCATTTAGAAAAGAAGACTATTAACATTCTACTTTGAAAAGTTGTTGATTAGGGTCAAATACAATAACATTTGTAGGAAAACAACTTGGTGATTGGTGTTGCCAGACCTAACTCATTAACAAGCCATCAGATAAAAGAGTATTAAGATAGAACTAGAAAGTGGGAAAACAGGTACAAAACCAGTACGGATCAAAAGAATGGAAATATGGCCCCATAGATGTCACAGAGCTGATCAGTATCATGGTGCTGTTGCTCTCATCAATCACCAAACAATTAGTCACACTAATTAATCATATTATTTACTAGTATTCTAAACTTGAGACACAAACCTCAGAATCCTTCTCAAAATAGTAATGCAGGAAGCCACCTGAAATGAATATGTATACAAGCAGGAATGCTACTTGAAACCATTTACTACCATATTTCATTCAGAATTTCAAACATGAGTACAATCAACTATACATAATATAAAGATAGTTTGTATATAAATTGTGTTCAAGTTTTTAAAATATTGTATGCTGTTTTCTCTGAAAAAGCTTATTTAAAGTCCAAGGGTCATTTTCCAGCCCCAGTAAAACATGTAAGACAACAGAAACAGAATAAAGTGTAACACAGTGCAAATGTATTTATGTCTAATTACAAATAAACCAGCTACAAATACATCTTTAGACTATCTTGAACATAATAAAAATAAACAAGTCTCTTACCTTTCCTCTGGAGTATCTACATGAAATGTTCTCTCTATAACAGTGGTCCATTGAAGACATCTGATAATAAATGTATTTGGCTTTGGTCGTTCTGTTTTCATTAACTGGCATTCTATAATAAATCAAATCAAATATATCTTTAAATATACAAGTACTTAAACCATTTAGTAAACAGTTGACAACTACACAGTGTTATTCTAAACAGAACACACTGCAAATGACAGCTCTCCATAGGTTCCAGGTTATTCACAACCTAACCTTAGCATTTCTTTCCAGGCCATTACCACTATGGTCAGTTCAATCAGTTCAACTAGACTCTTCAATTTTTCCAAACACAACTTGTTCTTTCCTGTATCTTTAACTTTGCTTTAGGAGCTTCTACCATCTGAAATACCTATTTATTTTACTGCTATCAATTTGCAAGTCCCAACTGTGGTAGCAATACCAAACCTTTAATGTGTAGGTGAAATCATGCTCATTTCGTTTTTTTTAGATCTCTAGACACAGACTTGCCATTTTTCCTCCTCTATAGTTTCATTGTTTATAATTATGCCCTTCGTCTTTCCCTTGCCATCTTATTATAGTATCAAATATATTAAGAAGGTAGTCTTTACCCTATGAAGTCTTGTGAAACAATAAACTGCTTGTAATTCTTGGTATATACAGTCACTACAATCAGTCAGTCATGATTATGCCAGGGAATATCTAGGAAGACTTCAAAGAAAAGAAGTATAGTACAATGGTTAAAAATATGAATTTTAGAGTCTCATACCTCTCTCACAAGGGAAAGGAAAGCAGAAGCCACTTCTAAAGTAAGCCAATCAAGACATGGGTAGTCCTATCTTAGTAAAAGCCCACAACCTACACAAGCCTAGAATCCAATTATGAGTTTGATAAGACAGTGTGATTGTTTCAAGTGATAGGTCAGAGGTAAAGAGAAACCCTATTGTGTTATTCTACATGACTGTAAGAGCAGTGGCAAAGGCACTGTCTTAAAAGAGAACCTATTGTAAAACCAACCAACCAAACAAACCTGAGCCATGCTGGGAGACAGCATAAAGGGAACAACTATAGGTCAAGGAATCTTAATTTGGTGCGCCACAAGCCCAGGGTAAAGCAGTTGAACAGAATGAGGGTCAGACACTGCAAAGTAGCAGACTGTATGTAGAAAGAGGCTCCAATAAGATGAGGACATGCTGGGAACAGAGTCATTAACTGAGAATCACCCTGAAGAGTGCAAGCTGTAACCTTGAGGTTAGCAGGAAGACAAAACTCTGGAGCCACATATCTTGAAAGTACAAGGGCAGGTATTTATACTTGCACAAAGCACAGTATTATAGCTGACTGCTACAGTTCCAACATACTTGGAGAGCATCCACTGCCTAGAAAATTAGCCACCCCTGGAGCATATACACCAAGACAGGGGTAGTATCTCAGTAAGGTGGGATAACCTGCCCAGCCCACAGACTGCAAAGTTAAGTGTGGTGCACAGAGGTCCCAACACATGAACAAGAGGAAAAGAGGAAGCTATTGAAGTGAAGACAGTTCAGGCAGACATCAGACACTTAACCTACTACAGACTCTGCAACAGCATAAACCAGAAAAAAAAAAAAAAGATGAAAGTTCACAAGTTCGTCAGACCCTCCCAACACACACACTTGCACATTCCAGTTTCCACAGACACAGAGAGGAGCTGACTGATACTTCAACTTTTCTTTTAATCTCTGTCTTCCACTTTTTTAAAACTAAACTTTAATAATATTTTTATTTAGTATATTTTCACAGTATGATTTTTGTTATTCCTTTTATATATTACTCTAATCTTATGCATTTGTTGTTAGTCACCTTTTATCTTCCTCCTTATCTTCTGTTTTGCTTCTGTATGATTCTTCTCTTTTCTCTTTCTACTTTTAATACTATTTTAACTTGAATGCATTAGATTAAAACATACATTTTTACATTTTTCTTTATTTCCCTTCCTTCATTTACTGAGAGAGAGAGGGGGGAGGGGTATGAGAGAGAGAATGAGTCTCTCCTCTACCTCATGCTTCTGGATCGGATGTAAACTCCCAGCTAATGCCCCAGCACCATGCCTGCCTGCCTGCCTGCCTGCCACCATGGTCCCTGTCTAGACTGTCATGGACTGTAAACCTCTGGAATTGTGAGACCCAAATTAAATTGTAAATTTCCTTGATCATGGTGCTTTGCCACTACAGTACAAAAGCAACTAAGACAGTGACTTTATTATATTAAGTATGCTCATACTTATCCTACTTAATGTTTAACTTGATAGCACATTATAGCAGTTTTTCCAAGGCTTTAAACAGACATTAAGTGTTGAATGAAATAATAAAAACCTGGAGACTGATACTGGGGTTCAAGCTGGAGATCAGAGAAGCAAAGCAGCCAAGTCAACAGAGAGCTCTTACCTCTACCAAGGATGAAAGAAAGATCCTCTCCCTCAATGTGGCTGGAGACTAATTATCAGAATACCAGGCCCTGCTCCTCCTGTCTTATATACCTCTCTGTTAGACTTATTCACGCTCATGTAGTCCTGGGTGGCCTTGAACTCACAGAGATCTATCTGCCTCTGTCTCCTGAGTCCTGGGACTAAAGGTGTGTGCCACCACTGCCCATCTTCTATGGCTGTGGCTAGCTTTGCATTCTGATCTCCAGGCAAGCTTTATTAGTTCATAAACAATATATCTCCACAATTAAGCATATATCTGTGTTTCTAATACTTGATGCTGTTAAAGCAGCTTGGTTTTTGCTCTCTAAATTGCACTGAGGATTAAGCCTTCAAGAGTAAATAAAACCAGAAGATAAAGCCATACTAAGGGACATACAAATTATAGTACTGAGACACAAGAAATATGAAAAACTAAGGTGTCATGATTCTTCCAAATGACTGGTAGTACATCAACTGCCAAAGTACAACATACTAAAATATAGAAATGGAAAATGAAAATATCATAAGTTTACCAGAAAAAATAATTAACAAAACTGTAATAACAAATGAATGTATCTTAATATTAACGTAAAAAGTAAATAAACTGAACTCACCAATGAAGAGATACAGTTTGTCAGACTGAATTGAAAAAACTAAATCTATCTGTTGTTTCCAAAAAATACATCCCACTGGTAAAGGGACCAAAAGACTGGGTCAAAGGATGAAAAACAATTTACCAAGCAAACAAAAACTGTAAATGAGCTGTTATAGCTGTTCTGATAGCTAATAAAGTAGACTTAACAGTAAAATTGGTGAAGAGATCATAGAGAGCCACTACATTAGTAATGAGAATAATTCATCAAGACTATAAATTAATTATAAATAAAATACATCAAATGTAAGGCCTCCCAATTTCATAAAGTTCTGATGGACATAAAAGGTCACCTAGGTCCTGGAAACCTAATAATGTGTGATCTCCATATCCTACTGTCATCAGTAGACAAGTCATCCTAACCAAAATCAACTGAACCTAAAATGAAATCATTAGCACAACCCAGGACTCTGTAAAATGAACAATATTATGCCAAAAATATTAAGTTTTCAGATTATTCCTATGTGCAGGCATGTGTGTATGTATGCGATATGTGACACATGCATATATATGACTGTGCCTCTGTGGGCATGTGGAGTCCACAGCAGGGGGGCACTACGCGTCTTTCTGCTTTCAACCCTGAAGCTTTCTTTTTTTTTTTCAGATTTTTTTTTAATTAAAATTAGAAACAAGATTGTTTTACATGACAATCCCAGTTCCCTTCTCCCTCCCATCGTCCCCTATCACCTCCCCCAAATAAACCCTACCTATCACATACCCTTTCTGCTCCCCAGGGAGGGTGAGGCCTTCCATAGGGGGGTCATCAGAGTCTATCGAATCCTTTGGGATAGGGCCTAGGCACACCCTGGTGTGTCTTGGCTCAGGGAATATTCCTCTATGTGGAATGGGCTCCCAAAGTCCACACCTATGCTAGGGATAAGTACTGAACTACTACAGGAGGTCCCATAGATTGCCGAGGTTTCCTCACTGAAACCCATGATCCTGGGGTCTGGCTCAGTCCCATGCTGGTATTTCAGATATCAGTCTGGGGAGCAAGAATTCCCCGATGTTCAGGTCAGCTGTTTCTATGGGTTTCACCAGCCTGGTCTGGACTCCTTTGTTCATCACTCGTCCTTCTCTGCATCTGGGTTCCAGTTCAGTTCAGTGATTAGTTGTGGGTGTTTGTTTCTACTTCCACCATGAAGCTTACTTTCAAATATCTGTTAAACTGACTGTTATATTAGGCAAACTGACTGTTATATTAGGCAGTTACTCTAGTTAAACCTCTCCAGAGTAACCAACTACAAGCTGAATTTCAAACACTCTGCTTACTTTACACCATTCTGAACCACAGATGACAAAGTTGTTCGAAATTCTAATTTTTCTGCAAACTTGAAAGCCAATTAACAGGACTGTAACATGCCAAATCAATATATATAATCTTCAAAAGAAATTCTGAGAAATCATCTGTTCAGATTATATTAAAAAGTTTAAGATGTTTATGTCAGCCTTTTTAATCTTTTAAATACTAATTTTATCCTTTTAAGGACATTCTGCTAAGGCTGGGCATGGTGGCACAAATCTTTAATTCTATTACTCAGGAAACAGAGGCAGGTGGATTTCTATAAATTTGAAGCTGAATTGGTCTACAAAGGGAGTTCCAGGATAGCCAGGACAAGAAATTGAGACCATATTCCCTCCATTCAAAGAACTCAAAATTAAACAAAAAAATTCTGATAGTCAATGTAAACAAATACCTTCCATTTATCATAAACATATACAGTTTATATTGAATAATTAAATGATGTCAACTGTAAGTTTACTTTTAAACTTTGAAGTATAATATTTTCATTTAATACATTTCCTTTTGTTTAATGTTTTCACTACTGTTCAAACAAAAGGACACAATGTCCAATTACAATGCTACCTTAAAAGGTAATCATTTAATGCACCAAAGACAGGTAAGTTGATGCCCAAAGGAGAACAATCTCAGCACAACACTGAATGATAATCATGCTGCACTCTGAGTGGCTCCTGAATGTTTCTACCTCAAAGCACAAACCCAAAGACTACTATTATGCCCCGTTTTATAAATGAGCAAATCTATAAGGCTCAACTAGCTAAACAACTTGTCCAAAATGCACAGCTTGTATGAAACTGTTAAAAGATGTATCCCAGAACTATCTGAATCCAAATCCCATGCTCTTCTGAAAATTGTCTTTGAAAACTGAGTAATCTGTTAAAACAAAGAGACTAGACCTAGCCACTGTGTTGTCCTTTCTATTCCTTCTCTGGGCTTGGTTTCCCTCCATCTATGATAATCCAGGATGATTTTCATCTGCTAACAATATTGTGGGAAAGAAGAGGTTGGAGGTCTTTTTTTCCTGGCTCTGACACTGCACAAGGAAGAACAGGACAAGGAATATTCCCTGGTAGAATCCTGCTCTGTGGTCCTGATTGTTTCTCAGGTAAAGTATAGCCAAGGAGAAAGACATCAGTCAGTCTCTCTGGAGTCTTCACGGCTGGGTCTCACCATGTACACTTACAATTAAGTTGATGGCAATAAACATGTTTACTTACTAATGGCAAATAACTGATCCCTAAACTTGCCTACTTCCAGCTCCATACTTCTAGTTACTGCTGTGTGAGCCAATTATGCACTATCCAAAGACAACATATAGTTTTCCACATAAAAGAATATAGATAAAATAAATCTTTATTCTTTATTTCATAACATAGTCAATAATGAGGAGCCTAAGATCAGTTTACTAACATTATTTTCTATGATACTTTATGACCTGCATTCCAAACTATACCATTTAAAAATACTACTTAGTAGTTACATGGGATACTATTTGTGGATTTAAATCTTGAACCTCTCAAAATAAATTTTTCTTTAATGAATATGGTTACCATATTTACCACTATTTACCCAAAGTAAATTTTGGGAGTCAGTATTTCATCCATCAATACTTTTCATATTTTCTATACACCACATTCTGCCTTTCATGAAACAAATACATCTCTTAAGGATTTTCTAGAATAACCATTCTTTGCATACATGAAATTGCTAGTAAAAATATACTGTGGTTATTTTGAAACAATAATTGAAACATAAAAGTGATGTGCAACACTTTACTGAGAGAATTTTAGTAAGAATACAAACATTTAGTAGACTCAAAATAAGGAATTAGACATAATGTTTTTTATATTTATTTATTGCAATAGATTAGCCATGGCTTTAAAAAATCTGGTAATATTTATAACAAGTAATCTAAAACTTTAACCATTTTAAGCATATATTTTGATGACATTTATAACAAAATGCAATTTACTACTTTAAAATTTTTTTTCTGTTTACTATCTTTTTCCCCTTAAGAGCTCATGTAGCACAGGCTGGCCTCAAACACACTTTTTAGCTGAAAATTGCCTTGAACTTCTGATCATCTTGCCTTTCTACCATGAGTGCTGAGATTACAGCCCTGCACCATCAGACCCAGTCTGACAAGGTGTTGGGACTGAATCTTGGGGTTTGTGAATTCGAGGAAGGAGGTATCTCAACTAAGCTATGTTTGAATCTTTTTTATGTTTGAATCTTACAGCAGAATTTATTCAACTCTGCCAGTCTATGACAATTTGCTTATTCCTTAGTCATAGTAAAATTATCTATAAAAATAAGGAGTTATCAATGGGTAAATAACATATACAATTTAGTAAAGTCACAAAACTTAGAATAATTTACAGAGCAAACAATAAGTATGTAAATAACACAAACTACAATGAAGTTCAAAAAGAATTAGCAAATTATTGCCTTAAAGATATATATATATATATATATATATATATATATATATATATTTTTAAGTTGTCTTATAAGAATAGCCTATAGAAACTGTCAGAATGCATTTTGGAAGCAGTAACTATTGCGAGTTAGATGACTCAATTACCATGAACTATTCTGGCATGTTTCAAAAGCACTGCCATTTTAAAACATACAAAATATCTAAAAATGCAACCATGGTTAATAGATTCTGAGTGCATGGGTTGGGGGGTGAGAGAGAAAGACAATGACAAATTGGTCCAAAAGGACACTGAGACTTGATAGTTGGAAGACTATTGTGCTGACAATTAGTAACAGAGGAAGCAGAGCACAAAACAAATGAATGAAAAAGGCTGAACTTGCAGTGAAAGGCCTTATTATAGTGCAGAAACATTGTTATAATAAAGGGGCAATGTACTCTCCTCTATGGAACTTCCAAACAGCACCCCAATCTCTTTTCTCTTCCTCTGCATTGCATTTTTTCATTAGCATCTGCTTAATTATGTATTATTTCCAACCCAAAACAATTCTTCTATATCGTTTCTAAATACTGAGGTTGAAAGGCCCTTCCTTCCACTCTGGCCTTAGGCCTCATTTAACATTACTAGAAATTTAACAAATGTTTTTTAAATCAACAAAGACACAGGAAGGGGCAGTAAGGCAGTAGTGATTTAGCAATAACCATTCTGGAGAATCGACAAAACACAACCTCAAATACAAATTGTAAAAAGGATGATAATTATAATTTATCAAAAATATCCAGCTGTCTTTCCTCTGAAACTTAATGTCTGTGCTGTGACTTCTGTTGTAATTTGAAGAACAATGCTGAAAGCTTTGCATACTAGTGGTTTCTCTGCAATGTTTTACTTTTCTTAAATAGTAGTAGCCTAAAATTCTGACATATATCTTTATACACTAGTTGAGAATTACAAGATTTGATTCTTAACACTGACAAAATAGTCAAGAGGCACAGTAAGCCCTAAACTTCTGAAGTCCCCACTAGAAAAACTTTGGCCCTAAAGCCCTAAGCGTGTGGACATGCTGCAGTGAGGAGGGAGCCAGTATGAGCACTGGCCCCAATGACTGAGCACCATGGGTGTGCTCGCAGTTCTCGCACTCAGAGCAGTATTGCCATGTTGAGGACATGGCTTTAAAAATATGACATATGTGTACAATGCATAACAGGCAAGTGCTTAATTAGTGGTAATTTATTACTATTAGTCTCAATTGAATAATGGTTTAAGAATTTGAAATCAAGAATTTTTAAAAGTTAAGGACTCTGGAGATGATTCAACTAACTCCTTTATTCTACATATAACAAAATTCTGATTTAGAACAGTTATGCGATCTGGTCAAAATTACACAAATATTTTTTTATAAAATAATCAGAGACCTGATTGCTACCTCTGCAATTCACCATGATCTACCCTAAACAGGTTCACCATACTCAAAATATACTTTGAGAATATAAGAATCTGTATTGATGCACCATGTGTCATATGGGGAAGATCTGTGTTCCTGTGGGTATTGACTACTCATTAATTGAAGAAGCTTAACTCCATATATAGTCAAACTGAATTCAAGTTAAGAGAGTTACTTGCTTTGAGACTCTAAGAATACTTTCAATGTCTATAGGACTGCTTTATAATCTAGTTTTTCTTTAAAAGGAATGACATTTTTTATCATGTTTCTTATGATAAATGTATCTATAAAAAGTAAAGTAAGTAATACATAGTATGATTTTTTTCTAATGTCAATTCTTTCCTTACTCATAGGAGTCCCAATTCTCTATGTATTAAATTTTAAGATGGGATTAAAGCACCAGTTATGATTGGCACATAATCATGATTCTCATTATTATTTTTTAAACCACACACAATCTCTACTTTCTAGACACTAAAATTTTAAGCTGCAAAAATGATTTACTAAAAAGAAATAGTCAAGGACTAAATTACATAAAAAACCATATATACTCAACCAGACATCTTGTATAGATTTATCAGGGCATAACTGATTGCAGTTGGAAAGGAACAGAATTATTTTTATCATTATGAAAGGTATCATAGAAGAAAATACAAGAATGCATAATACAAGGATCCTAGCTCTTCATCAAAGTTGGCTTGGTATCTAGTAATTTATACATTTAATAAATTCTGGCTTGAATAACTGAAAAATACTGACCTATCACTAAGAAACTCAATGCAAAACAAACTCTACAGTTAAGTCCACCATGTGTGACTTGTTACATATACATTGGTTAGATGATACTCAAACTGTCCTCTCTCTACCCACATTACTACACCACCCCTACAGAAAAGAATGGTTTTTATTTTATGAATGGAATATTTCAAGAGACATCTATCCTTTCCAAGTTAAAAATGGTAGTTAAAAACATTTTTAGTTTAAAAACATTACCCTAAGATGGGATTTAAAATGCAGTACTTAAGCTGGGCGTTGGTGGCGCACACCTTTAATCCCAGCACTCGGGAGGCAGAGGCAGGCAGATCTCTGTGAGGTCGAGGCCAGCCTGGTCTCCAGAGCGAGTGCTAGGATAGGCTCCAAAGCTACACAGAGAAACCCTGTCTTGAAAAAATAATAAATAAATAAATAAATAAAATGCAGTACTTATCTGTATTAATAACAAGACAATAAATAACAATGATAATAGAGAAACTGTATGCAAAACACCAGGTAAGTTAACAGAATTCCTAGGGCCTAATTCTAGCTTTGGGAAAACAAATATCTGGAATATCTGGGGTGATTAAGCACTATTAACTATTTCAAGTGGCATGTTTCTTTCTTTTAGTTATCCCTCTAAGATGGTTAATTTTATGTCAATTTGACATAGGCTAGAGTCACCTGGGAGGAAGGACCCCAAGTGAGAAATGCCTCCATGAGACTGGTATGTAGGCAAGCCTGTGGAACATCTTCTGAAATAGTGATTGATGTGAGAAGGCCATTGTGGGTGGTGCCACTCCGGGATAGGAGGTCCTGGGTTGTATAGTGAAGCAGGCTGAGCAAGCCATGATGAGCAAGCCAGTAAGCAGCATGCCTCCATGGTCTCTGCATCAGCTCCTGCCTCTAGGTTCCTGAACTCAACTCCTGAGTTCTTGCCCTCAATGGTTTTGATGACAAAGTGTTATATGGAACTATGAATGAAATAAACACTTTCCTCCCCAAGTTGCTTTTGGTCATGGTGTTTCATAACAGCAATTGTAAGCCTAAAACACACGTTTCCTCCAGTATTATCCATTCTATATGTCGAGCTTTGATTCATTCCTGAGGATTTCATACCCACTTAATTGAAGAGGAAAGATATTCAGCCCAAGTTTCTGAGAAATACTTTTTTTAATTAGAGTGGTACTGTTACCTAGAATCCAGCCTGTCCTTTAAAAATGTTACTAAAAATGTTATTTTTCTAAATAATCTCAATCTCAATCAAAGAGATTTTTCTAATAGTCCAGTTTCTAATGAATCTCCCTTTCCTAAACTTCATATTTTAATTGTCAAACTTACTCCAGATTTTAATCATGAAGCATTTCAAGCACTAATGCCAAGTGTCACGGAGCATTTTTGCCACTACAGTACATATTCTTCAGATCCAATGACTATTACCTGCTATCTGTTGAGTACTGAGGTTAACACAGAATTCAAAGTTTGCATTGTTAGTCATGCATTTAACTTCTGGCTCTGACAACTATCAAATAAGCATGTCACAATTTTCTAGACCTTTTCAAAATAGAAAACACACTATTTACCTCATAGTGTTACTGTAAGGATTAGATGAGGTAACATTATATGTAATGGTGTACCACATGGTAACATTTTTTTAAAAGTTGTTTTCCTTCCTTCTTTATTTCTCTGAGTACTTGGTACAATGTATAGAACATAACACTCCCAATAAAAAAACTTTCTAAATATTCACAAGAACTTAGGTTTCCTAAATATGTATTTACATATTGTGGTGGCTAATCTTGGTTTTCAACTTGACTACATCTGGAATTAAGTAAAACCCAAGCAGCTAGACACAGTTGTGAGGGATTTTTCTTGATTGGATCATTTAAGGTGGGAAGACCCACCCTAAATCTGGGCCACAACTTTTAGTGGCAGCCCACATAAAAGGACATGAAAGAAGGAAGCTTTTGCTTTTTGCTTGCTTACCTTCACTCTCACTAGCAAGTTCATCTATCCTGTTGCTGAGGCATTCCTTCACTGCTTATTAGAAACTTCTTCTTCAGGATCCCAACAGAGACAGAAGACCAGCAGCTCCCCAGGACTTCCTAGAACTCCTGCACCAGACTGAGACTGCTGAGACACCAGTCTCATGGACTGAACAACTGCCATCAGGAGACAGCTATCATTCCACTACTTTCTAAACCACTCTAATAAATCTCATATATATGTGTTTCTACTCTATTTGCTCTGCTCCTATAGAGACTAAATACACATATTAAATTTCATAATATATCCAAATTATGTTAGCACACATGATAGGCTTTCAAAACAGAGTACATGTATGCAAAGTTGTTATCTAGGAACACAAGAACAAACAAGGAAAAAGTTAGTCAAAAGTACTTAAAAGTAGCTCAGTAACAATTACAGATAGGCCATCTCTTATGATAGATGAGAGATTACTGACCTTGGGAAAGTGGTGGCAGAAAGAGAAGAGTAGGAGCAGAGGAAGCTACTTCTGCTGGAGTCTACTTCCATCCTGGAGTCAGATTGTAAGATGATGGCACTTACCAGTCCTGGCGTGGTTTCCTTAAAACCATTACCTACCACATCCTCTCCCTTTCTAAAGCAGCAGTAATTCAATTTACAAACAACTTAATTTATTCCCAGTAGATAGTAAGCCAGAATTTCTTTTAAAAGATTTAGAAAGACACTAAAAAATTATGAAAAGAAAAAGGCAACTTCTGACTATATAGAGGCAACATCTGTCACAAGGGCATTCCTCAGCCTGCAAACTTGGTCCTTCCAAAGCCATTTGACTAACTTTATACTGTCACTTTCTGATTAATTTTTAAATAAGGCATCTGTTTCTTACAGTGTGATATACCTACTACTAGACTTAATTCCCCATTTATCTAAGTTTCCTCACAATTAGTAATAAAAACACATCCAACCTTCAAAGGATTAAGTACATAAAATAGTCTAAGAAGTCATTCAGAGTAAAGATACTTATGAATAGGCATGGCACCTAACTTAACAGAATGTGGCAATTTACATAAAAAAACAATCATGAAGAGCTAGGGTGTACCTTATCAGCAAAATTTCCAAATATGTGATAGGCCCTGGGTTTAATCCCCACCACTACCACAACAATAACTATAGAATACTAAGACATATATAGAAATATTGAAAAGATATGAGGTATATAAACATTGACATAATTTTTATTTTTGTAAGTGTTTATGGAGTAAGTAAAAAATAGTAATAATTCAGCTTCCCTGTGTAAAAAAAAATGGAGCAACTCCAAGATTTTTTTTTTCCTGAGAGAAGGAACAGTATTTGCACAACATTGTCCTAGACATATCCTATGCATTGCTTCCAAGTATTACACAGAAGAGAATATCTGAACTTAAGATTAATAAGGACCTGAGCTGGCTGGTAACAGAAAGAGCTGATTGACAGCTTGTTCATTTGAAGATACACACCTACCATACAATATTACCAGATACTCAAGCAAGGTATTAATTTCTGACTTAAAATGCTTGTGTACTTAACAATACCTTTCCTTCTTCAAAACCCTCTCATCTGGATTCTATGTTAACAACTCAAAAATAAACTCTTAAGTAACCACAGATAATATATGTTGCTTCTTTCACAAGTTCTGACATTTATTTTCTTTAAAAATTAATTTTGGCATCTAAACCCATGTTTTCTTCCCCTACTATGTGTGCAATGTTAACAAATTCCTATATAAAAAACTTTATGATACAATCCAGGAGGCACCAAATAAAATGATCAACAAACCTTTAAAACTGATGGTTTTAAGACTCATATTTTTCTACTTTCAAAACAAGGAAAAAATAGGATAGAAAACATTTTTTTTAAAATGGTCTAGAAATATAGGTGTCCTATTTTTTTAATAAAAGATATTAAAGAGAGGTTTTAGAAAAGAGACATTTTCAGGATGGACCAACATTTACAATACCTAGAAAGGCAGAATCCTAAGAGGTGCTTCTTGGGACAGTTGGTGACTCTCCCTGCTTCCTACCACAAAGCCTAAGACAGAACCGTGCAGAAAATGGATGAGCCCAAAGATATCTAAGCAGTTACTCAGTCTTCCATAGAGGAATTATTTCCACTTTGAAGTTTAACAATCTATGAATTCAGTGAAAAAATGATAGCTGTAAAATATCAAAGATCATGGCTACTGGACAGAAAAGCTACTTTGGTTAAAGTACCTTGTGACAATGTGTGGTTTTAGCAGCATTTTTTAATCCATTATGTATGTTTCCTCAATGATGACCTCAATCTATGATTATTAGAAATAAGTCAAGTTTCACAGAGTAAAGGATTACCAGCCTACAATCCACAGCCTCAGAGAAGCTAGGAAACAAACAGGACCCTAAGAGAGACATACCTGAATACCCATGCCCCCAGGAGGGAAAAGGGACAAAATCTCCTGAGTAAACTGGGAGCATGGACAGGGGGAGGAGGAGAACATGAGGGATCAGGAAGATCGAGTTGGGGGAAGAACAGAGAAGGAGAGCAAGGAAAGAGATACCTTGATAGAGGGAGCCATTATGGACTTAACATGAAACTTGGCACTAGGGAAATTCCCAGGAATCCACAAGGATGACCCCAACTAATACTCTAAGCAATAGTGGAGAGGCTACCTTAAATACTCTTCCATGATAATGAGATTGATGACTACCTTAAATACCATGATAGAGCCTTCACCCAGTAGCTGATGGAAACAGAAGCAGACACACACAGCTAAGCATTGAGCCAAACTCCTAGAATCCAGTTGTAGAGAGGGAGGAGTAATGAGCAAAGGGGTCAAGACCATGCTGGGGAAACCTACAGAAACAGCTGATCTGAGCAAGTGGAAGCTCACAGACTTCAGACAAACAGCTGGGGAACCTGTATAAGACTGAACTAGGCCCTCTGAATGTGGGTGTCAGTTGGGGGGCTTGGTCAGGCTATGGGGCTGCTGGCAGTGGATCAGTATTTATCCCTAGTGCATGAACTGGCCTTTTAAGGCCCATTCCCTATGGAGGGATATTCTCTCAGCTTAGATATAGGGGAGAAGACCTCAGTCCTGCCCCAAATGATGTAACAGACTTTGATGATCCTCCATGGGAGGCCTCAGCCTCTCTGAGGAGTGGATGGAGGTGGGATGGGGAGATGGTGGGAAGAGCGGGAGGATGGGAGGGAGAGGGAACTGGAATTGGTATGTAAAATAAGGTTGTTTTTAAATAAAAAATAAAAGAGAAATAAGTTTAAGAGTTATACTTTGCTTTAAAAATATATAAATTTCATCTCTACATCACTGCATTTAGAAGGCACCTCATTCATACTCCGTATTTGATTTGATACACTCAACATACAATAAAAGTCACCTGTTGTTATCCACATCCATTAGTACTTCATGAATTTCCATTTTGTGTACCAATGGATACTGAGCAATTTAAATAAATATTTCCCACAAGACACATGTTGGATGTTTGGTGCTTAGCTTGGCGCCCGTGGGAGATGGTGGAAACTTTTAAAAGATGGGCCTGCTGGGAAGTCTGTGTGTTATTGGCACCATATTCTTGAAAGTGGTTAGAGTATCCTGGTCCTTTCTCTTTTTGTTCCCTGGTTATACAGTAAAGCATTTTACTCTGGTACATGCTTTCAGCATGAACTCAAAGCAAAAGGATGAACCTATCATGAAGGACAACCTCAAAAGCTATGAGCCAAAATAAATCAGTTGCTTCTTTTAGGCATTTTATCACAATAAGAAGATAAGTACATAATACATTGACTCACATAATAGTCTAGTAAGAAGGGAGGAAAAGGAGTGACATTTAAATGACAGCAGAGTACTGCATCATTTTTTAAAAGATTCATTTATTTTTAATTATGTGTATGAGTTTTGTGCCAGTGAGTACAAGGTCTCATGGAAGCCAGAGGCGACAATTTCCCTGAAGTTGGAGTTACAGGCAGTTATGAGTCATCTGATATAGGGGCTGGAAGTTGAACTCAGGTCAGTATTATACACTCTTAACTCAGGAGCCATCTATTCAGCCTTGAAGAATATAGTTTTAAGCTTGATATTTAAATATCATTACTTAGTAAGATAACCTTAAGCAAAACATTGACTCTAAAGACTTCATTTTTTAATCTAAAAGGATAAATTTACAAAGTATGCTCAGATATTCAAGAATAACTGAGTATTATTAAAGTCACAATATATAGACACTAGGATATAAGATTAAACTACTTCACCTAAAATAACTCAGACTAGTAAGTGGGGCATATTCAGGAAGAAGATAACCAAAAAAATGTGATACACACACACACACACACACACACACACACACACACACACACACACACACACACACAGTTTGAGAAAGGTAAGGGAATAGTTTTGAAGGAATGAATGGGGAAATAAATTTAAATATGAATTAAAGGACAAAAGAAAATTATACAGACAAACAGAAGATAAGGACATGCCAACCAGAAGTCAAGAAAAGGAGCAAAAAGCAGCAAACTTTTCAGGGAGTTATAAACAGCTCAGCACTGTTGAAACAGCATCACAGAGCAGAAGAGACATGAAGCAGGAGTTGAAAGGAGAGGCCAGATTGAAGAGATCCTGGTATGATACATTAAGGAAGCTGGATGTCATCCAGTCGGCAATGAAGATCCAAGGCAGGGTTTACATGGGGGGATGGATGGCACAGTTAGGATGTAATTTTAGAAAGATCAATTTGACAGACAAGTGAAGAAGAACATGAGTGGCACAAGCTAGAAACAGAGAATCTAGTTAAGAATTAAGAGAGTAAATGAGTGATTCATTCTAGGAAAATAGTTAAAGTTCTTCCATTTGAACCTGTGTAGCAGGTTCAAACATAGGAATAAAATTAGCAGAACTAGAAATGGATTTAGAGTGTGGTAGAGATGTGAAGGAAAGAAAAAGAAGGGAGATAGAGCTAGCTCAAGCAGACGCAGAACTGAAATACTGAGTATCTAGGGAAAATAGATAACCGTCCTGAGGACAGTCGAGGGCAGTAAAGGCTATAAAACATCTATGGTGGCAGTAACTTGTAGTGAAATTAATGTGACAACATAGTTCTCAGGAGAGCAGATTGGTCTGAATACATGATAAGTGGGAGTAAGATGGACAGTTTGTAACTACAAATTCCTGAGCAGGTGTTCCTTTAATACTATATACTATACTATACTATATTATACACAAATTATATACCATGCAAAGGAAAAAAATCAATGACAGAAAGAAACCTCACAGCACAGAGGGAAAGACCATCTCAAAATCTTTGTCAGCAGATGAAATGCAGCCTCCACACCAACCCAGAAAACAAATTAAAATTGAAAATTAAGTTTAAGCTTAATGAGGGGGTTTAGCCAAATACATTACCTTGGTATTGGGGGGGGGGAGTAAAGCATGAAGGTCCCTGTCCATGTTCTCCTGGGCCCATTTCCCCTGAAGAGGCCAGCAGTGTGGTGAAGACTTGCTGAGTCCTATGCAGCAGAGCCTAGTTCCTCCTTTAACAAGTGCCCTTCCTATTCCTGGGAAGATGTCCTCATCTCTCCAGTTCTCAACACACAGGCCTTGCTCAGTTCTCCCCAGCCTAACACCATGATCAGAACTCACATTTCCAGTCATATTTCTCCATGATTATCTACCTCTTCATTAATACACATGCCTTGAATTCCATCACTGGGGATGCTGAAGCAAGAAGAACTCTTGTCAGTTTGAAGTCAGCCTAGTCTACAGAGCACGCTCCAGGCCATTCAGGGCTATAAAGTGAAACTGTGGTGAGGGATCCAAAGCATAAAAACATACTAGTCTTCTTTGAGTCTTAGTTTCCAAAGTCTAGGCAAAAATCAGTGGTAAACAAATGTGTATGTATATTTTTCTTTTGTTTATCTGTCTTTTGTTTATAGGGACCTTAGCCATGAACCCAACACACCCCACAGCAAGAAAAAAATGTTTACTTTTCCCTCACATTAGAAATCATCAAAAGTGGTTTCAATCAGATAAATAAGGGAAGAAGTTAGACTAAGTAGAATCAGGGGCTGGAGAGATGGTTCAGTGTTCAATAGCCCTGGCTATTCTTCCAGAGGTCCTGAGTTCAATTCCCAGCAACCACATGGGGACTCACAACCACCTAGAGAGAGATCTGGTGCCCTCTGCTGGAGTGCAGGTGTACATGCAGATAGAGCACTCACACACAAAATACATAAATCTCAAAATAAAAAAAAAAAAGTGGAAACATTGAGAATAGAAGGACTTTGAGTATTATTTTATCCAGATACTGGGGATTAAACCCAGTGTCTTATATATGCTAAAGGTGTACTTTACCTCTAAGCTATACCCCTAGTCTGGACAATGTTATGAAGAAGGGTAGAAAATCAAATGTAAGACCAGAAAAATCTTTAAATCTTTCTAGTTCATATTATAACTTTTTCAAAAGAGTAAAAAGCCAACTTCTGTGAAATTGTACTGAAGTCCATTTAGATGTATACATGTTTATGTGTGTATCCACATGAATATACAGTGTGCACATGTGTGCACAGGCTAGACGTCAAGTACCTTCCTCAATTACTCTCCATCCTACCTTTGAGGTAGTCTCCTACTAAACCTGGAGCGCACAGATTAGGCTGGTTGGCCAAGCCATGAGTTCCATGAAGCAGCCTTTCTCTGCCACTAGAAACTTGGTATAAAGGCAAGCTCTGCTGCACCTGTTTTATATGGTCACTGAATAGCCAAACTTGTGGACAGAAAGCAGAAATCCAACTGATCCATACCAAGCCAGCCCATGAAGGAACATTTTTAATTAGTGGAAAAACAGGGGACTCAAACTGTAGCTATCAATGGTATATTTAGTATTTCTTAACATATCTAAGAAATATTAAGGCTAGTCAAATTCTTTTAATTTTTAAATTTTGTGTTTATTTATGTGCATGTGTATGTGCCTGCTTGTCTGAATGTGTGCCATGTGCCACAGGGTGCCAGATGCCCTGGAACCAGAGTTACAGATGGCATTGAGCCACAGTCAACAAGTGCTATTAACTGCTGAGCCATTTCTCCAGCCTCTTTGAGAACAATACTCCAATGTGGGCCAAGGCAAGTGAGGAACTATCAGTCAAAGAAAATAGGGTATATAGGTTCTTTCCACTAATACCTCATAAAAGCACTGTCACTCTCTGCCATCAATACCTCCTCCTTTGTCTGAATTAGCATTTTATTTATTTAATCTTCAAGGACCTGCTCAAACTCCACCTTACAAAGCAGCAAACAGAAGTCCAGTATGTTGATGAAGAAAATCTTACAATCGGAGTTTTAAAAAATGATCTGCTTCCAATCATACTCAGAGCATGTGCCAAAGTTCAAATCTGGGCCATTTCTTTCAATTATCTCCTTTCAATTAAGGTATTATTACCTTAATTATTTACATAATTTTAGGTTATAGTAATTTTACAAATAAAGAAAATTTAAATAATGGAGTCATGGTAAGATCTAAGATAATAATCCTGAAAATCAGGGGTTCAACTACAACTTTACATGTGAAAGTCAAGTCCCAACAAGGACTTTGATGTGCAAGTAGAAATTACAGATGTCAACTGCTATTATTTTATGGAGAAGCTGTCAGTCACTAAGTAGGCTCTCTCCACAAGTACACATTATTTCAGCCTCTGCCAGGGGAAGTGCTAGAGCAGATGTTGGCAGACTGTGACATACAGTATGTCTTTAAAACTTGTTGGGGTGTGAAATTTCATAAGGTCAAAAAATGCTGCATTTTGATCAGCAGATAGAGACTTTTCTATACTTTTAGAAATTATTTTAAACAAACCAATAGAATTGCTAGTAAAATGGACAAACTACTTAGGCAGGACATGGCAACTGTTTAAAAGATTAATAATTTCTACCATTTTAATAAGCAAATGTTCAATCAAAATACCTTTAAACTGAAAATACATACCTTAAAGCAATTTAAAATTCAAAAGAATTGTGAAAAGGATTTTAAATGATTTCTTACGTTCTAGAACAATTTATAATGAACATGTTTTGATGGAGAAAATGATGTTTTCCTTAATACACACAGATACATGCACATATACACATGTATATGTATAATTTATGTGATGATAGGGCACTATCATTTCAAAAAATAAAAAAATTCTATACATAAAAATTCACTGACATGACTGCAGAGGGAGGATCTGGGAGACTTATCCAGGAGGGTAAAGGGCATGATTAAAATCTGATAAAGTTAGTATTCTTCAATTATTTGTAATTCCATTCTCTTTTAGGTTTATTTTTAAACCTGAAAATAAAGTTTGACGTTTCTATATAGTAAAATAAATTTTATAATACTTAAATGTTTTCTAGGATTTTCTTGGGTTATTTAATTATGTGTACAAAGTTCAATTCTCTCTTCTATCATTTTCAAATATATCTAACAAATAACATCCAACCAAAACAGAGTACAGGAGGTTGTCTAATTGAAAATTTTAACACTATAGACTATATCTCATCATTACACACTCCAATTTGAACTTCAAAATGCGTTACTTCTAGATTAACACAGCAAGATCTTTTTATTGGGTCAGTAAGTATAGACCATTTAAAAGCTTGATCATAACATGAAAGAATAAAAATAACCACTGTTATTATCACAGTCATCTTTCAAATAAACAAAGCCAACATTTCTAAGTAAACTATAAGCATTTTGTTAGATATTCATAAGAAATGCAAATATGAGTATAACATAAAATAATCTCAGAAAAATAATTTTTTTGGTATTTGAACAACTTATTTGTTCACCAAGGAAGGACATAAATGCACACACCTCTACCAGATCAGAGAGATGAGGAATCTCTAACAATTGCAACTAACTTATATTATCACTTAATTTTAGATACACTAGTATGAAGTAAGTATTTTTAGGCTTCATTTTTCTAAACATTTTTTCAGTTTTATTCTGTTGGAACATTTAGCCCCTTGAGATTACTGAATACAGTTCTTTTTTATAACTTCTTTATTGACTTTTGGGGGTTTCCATTATGTACCCCAATTCTGTTCACCTTCCAGTCACACATATTGTCCCTGAAAAATGATTTCTAATAGAAAATATGTATATATCAATCAATCAACCAAACATTGTGACAGAGAATTCTGGAAGGAAATGTAGGAAGTAACATAACATTTCATGACCAAGTTCACAGGTCCTTATGTACATTTTATAAAGAAAAACATGAAGTATATAACTGGGCAATTACATTTATCATATTAAACTCTAAATATGAAAAATAAACTATATTGCACTGGAAAAGATTATACGTCTCTATTTTAAGGAGTTGAAAATCTTACAGAGTTGACAATTTCTTTGCAATTAAATGTAAACCAAAATTCTGCACTGGTTTTTCAGACACATTAACACATACAACACATAAAGCCATGCAAATAAGTAAACCCAAGGTGAATTAAGTTTATACACTTACTTGCCACGGAAAAGTTGTTGAGGGGATAAGGTAAGTCCACATCTTGAGGTTTTTCTTTATAGCCTATGAATGAACCATCTGTCTTCAAAAGGAAATATCTTGGCCTCCAATTTTTTATATATTCTCCTACACGAAGAAAGAATATATATGTTAATGCCAAGAATGAAGTCATTTTTGTTTAAAAAAATAAATTATGGCATAATATGACCTGAACATTAGCCTCCAAAATTTTAGTGACGCAATTTTCTTTTAACTTGACTTACAAAAAAGAGTAAGTCTATAAATTAATATTCAACAGAAACCCAAACACTGTGTTTTTAATTATTTCATACTTGGATCACTCATCTACACCATTATTCCTTCAGAAAACCACTCAAGTGAATACACACTTTGTTCAGTTTTCATTTTATCACACAGTTGTTAAAGCAGATTCTCAGACATTTTAGAAAGCTCTGGAAATAACCCGCACAGTATTTATGAATTTCAGGAAAAACACAACATAATCAGAGTGTGAAATATACATTCCATTTTCATGACCAATAATAATGCTTTTGTTTTTCAAAAAGGAGGAAGAGTAAATTTCTTTTCCTTTTTAAGACAGAGTTTCACTGCTATATAGTCAATCTTCTTGCCTCAGCCTCCATGGTATGTGATTATTATAGGGTTACTTCCTTGTTAAATCTGAACCTTGCTTTTCTCTTTCTAGGAAAATAACCTTCTACACATGCTATAAACATGTCACAAAAATAAAGAACACAAGTTAATGAAGCTCAAAACCACATCAAACTTACATATATAAATAAATACAACACACAGCCATTACAGAGCCTGACTAACAGTAGGTAATTGTACACTTAATCAGCTTTACATATGCGCTCCTACCTATCCACCAAAACAGGCTCAAAGGTGAAACATCAGGTGACCCATGACACCTTACTAGCGAACCAGCACAGCAGTGCTCACTTGTTTTCTCAGCACTTGGGAAGCTGGAGCAGGAGTATCACCAGGAATTCCAGAGGTGGGGTTTACAGAGTGAGTGAGTAAGGGAGGAAAAGGGAGGAAGAGGAAGAAGAAAAAAAAGCAGAGGAGGAGTGAACCATGTAGCTTAGCTTATCTGTCTCCTAATATTAATTCTCAAACACTGAATTTTACAACTATAGAAATCTGAAAAGTTTACTTTTGCTACAAAGCAGCTTCTCCTTTTGACCAAGTTTAAGCCTAGCATTTGCCTTCTGCCAACCCTTACAGGACCTGGAGCTAAATCAGAATGGACTTCCCAAATCTCTCCCTGTTGGCCTTACCTAAACTGGCCCATTACTGTCTTACATACAGTCTTTACTAATGTTCTTAACTGCTTTCCCCAGGCTACTCACCACAGCTTCTACTAACAAACCACATTAATCTTACCTATGTTTTAATCCACTGGTTTTATCACTCTTTTGCTCTATACTTTGACACTAATGCAACTTGATGGGCATGTGAAGCATTCCTTAAATCCCAGAACCCAGGAGGTAGAGGCAGAGGCAAATGGATCTCGGTGAGTTCAAAGCCAGCCTAGTCTACAAGAGAGTTCCAGGACAGCCAGGGCTACATAGTGAGATCTTGTCTCAAAAACAAAACACAACAAACTCATTACATTTAATGTAACATATGTACATTTAAAAAACTATTTTCTGAGCCAGTGTGGTGGCATGTACATGTAATCCCAGCACTAGGAAGGCAAAGGACTACAGGTTTAAAGCTACACCCTGTCTTTTAGTAAGAAAAGCAGCAGTGTATAGCTATTAAAGTATGTTGTTCTGTTTGAAATATTAGGAGAAAATGCAACTCTTGTGGGTAACTAACTCAAAAAGGTAATTCAAGTAATCATGGACAGTGCTAGGATTACACGGACATGCACCACACTGGCTCAGAAAATAGTAGTATTGGGTTGACACTGGAATTCAAAATAAGGGATAGTTTCTAAAATATTGATGGTGACATGAGATTTGCAACTTTATCAATGCACTTTGTTATTCATTTACTCAGATTCCACTTTGAATAACTCTTGTACACTGTACACAATTTTAAGAATCATGCATTAGTCATACAGATGTTGGTTTACTGATTTAAGCAGTTCAACTTTCACAGTGGAAACACTTTATTTAGTTAGTTATATTTGCTACTGTTAACCAATTTCATTTTTTAAAAACTCTTTTTAAGTACTGGGAAGCCTTAAAGCTCATGATAGTGGACACATTTCAAAAGCCTAGTCTTTGCTCTTGGAGCTCAATTTTCATTAGCGTAGCAAATACTGCCAGTCTTTGCTTATTTGCAATGATATGCTCTAGTACCCCCTACTTTCCATCGCTGGACTGATAGTCATATTAAATAAATGAAAGATACATGCATACATAAATATTTAATACATGTATATACGTAGATAAAAGAAATTTCAACCCATGAACACACAAACACACAGATACCTGATGTCACCTATTTATTTTATAAATAAATACATAAATTAATTCTATTCTTAGGAACTACATAATTTAAATTTATAAAACCAGAGTACTTAAATTCACAGTTCCTATTCAAAAACATAAAGTAGTTCCTTTGCTGACTGCCCTCATTATTTGATTCTTCCATATTTAATTATGCATTCCCATATAATTTTACATTGTTAGGTGTTAATCTCCAACTAATGATGTAGCATTTAGGTTCCAAAGGCTCCTGTTAACAAGAATAGATTTATACTAGTACATGTCTGTCAAGCTGAACAGCAAGTGATAATTTCAGAATCATACCAAAGATAAAATAAAACAAAGTCATTTGAAAAATATAGAAAGATCAAACATAACATGGAATTATTTCTCCACATGTGGAACAAAACTGAATATATTTATCTGAAAAATATAAAATTAAAATAAAAATCAATTTTTATTTCTAAACCTAATTTCCCTTTAGCATCATAATAAGTATTTACATGTTCAGATTATAGTAAAAAAAAACACCACAAATATCTTGTATCTTTTAAATTAAAGTATCTTTAGAATTGAAAATGCTTGATGTATCCCACAGTAGGCTTTATAGTTATCAAAAGTTCTATGAAAAATGAATCTATCATATATCCCCTAAAAAAATGCACTAAACCCAGACAGGGATAAACTTAATTGCATCAAAGAAAGAAATGGGGAAGAAAAATTCTCTTCCACTAATAAAATATGTAGTACTCTTTGAAATATTTTATTAATTTTGAATTGATTCACTTACTCAGCAATTGAGCTATCCACTAAACTAAAAATGAGTGTCAAATTTTTCAATCAAGATTCCTAATTTGCTTTCTATTTTCTTGTCATTTTCCACCTACAACATGAATGAACTTACAGTATACTCATTTATTCTCTAACTTAGTTGTAGGTGCTGGGAACACAGTTGGAACCTTTCCCCCCACCACCAAAGAAAAAGAAAAAGAATCTCTAATTTCATGGAGCTTATCCCAGTATTCCACCAGATTTCAGATATGCCTTATAAACATCTGGAGAAGGGTGCTAAATGTTTTCTGGGAGTTCAAGTGGGGAACAAAGAACCTCTTCTATAGGTTCCCACAAAAATTCTGAAAAAAAATCCATACTTCAGCTAGATGTGTTGGCCTTATTAAATATCCCATTTCAAGTTCCAAAGAATTCAACGAAGTTTGCCTCTGAAGAATGATCCTTACAGAGGACACAAACTCAACAAGCATGAATAGACAACAAAAAGGCCACTGTGCTAGGCCCAATACAGGAAAAGTTTCCTAGCCTGAAACAATGGCATGGCACTGAGCACAGTGAAGACTAAGGACTACGTTGGTCAAATTATCTCTATAGCCTAAGGGTTCCCAGCTAGGTCTTTTCCAGCTGATCATGGGAATTTGACTGTATACTTCTGTCACTAGTGCGGTAATTCCAGCAATGAGAGTTCAGGTAAAGAAAGTATCACAAGGCTGTTCTAGGAAGTAGAAACAGAAAATCCTAGATTTTTAAGGAGCTATATACCTAGAACAAAAGAATGATTCCTGTAATCATTCCTTAATATCAGCTCCTAACAACCAGCCATAAGGCTATTGTTTGCAGTGTATATACGTGCATGTGTGTGTATGCTCAAAGGGTACAGGAAAGCCAGCAAAAGAGACCACAGGATCCTTCTGTCTCTTCAATCCAAATACTGGGATTACAGGTTTGAACCACTGCACCCAGGGTTCTGAGGATCTGAACTCAAATCCTTTAGTTTGAACATCAAGTACTGTACAGACTAAGTCATCTTTTCCAGCCTCCATAATCTTATTTTGAAAGATAGTACTTGCATTTAAGCACATAATCAATACATTAAAAGCAAGTTATCTTTCTTTTGTACTTACACTCATGGTTTTCAACTAATTTAAGAGATAGCTTCTTTCTGATTGAAAAAAAGTCAAAAAAGCAACAAGAAATTTTTCTAAGGACACTAATATACATACAAATTTAGGAGGAACTCTGATAAGCTTTCGAAATATACTGTAGGAACAAAGGGATAAAATTTCCAGCATAAACCTTTTCCTAACTTATTATCTACTATTCCCTGTGCCTCTACTTCTTTCTTACCCTCTTTGACTAGAGGTTATATTTATTTTGAAATCCACTGTTACCAACACACAAAGTCAGGCTAGGTTTTGCCTATTGTCAGAGATGTTCTCTGATATATATGTCCTTAGGCAATTTTGTCACTACAAGAACATTATCATAAAAATCTAGCTTATACAGTCTACCACAGAGAAGCCCTGTCTAGAAGAAAAAACAAAAAAAGAGTTCTGAGTTCTACTTATTTAAGATGATTCTAGAATTGGTCTTTGCCAGCTCTCTTATTACTTAATAATTTATTTCCCATATTACAACAAATAATCTAAACAGTTTTGAGTAGATTGTCACTATTTAAAAAATACAAATGATATTTTGTCTTAGCTCTCAGGTTGTTTGAATGAATATTGTATCTTTTCCACCTAAAATTTTTGACAGTCTATTCAAATGGATCATATTGGGGAAAGGGTAATATAAAGTCAACTTAGGGTCTCCCAAAGTTGTTCATCAAGCATCAAATTACATCATTTGATATCTTCATTTTAAATCAGTCCACATATATAAACTTTATTCCATTATTCATTAATATTTGGTTAGGAACCATCACTGTAGTTTTAACAGCTGAAAACTGTTACCAAAGTAGGAATTGCGGGGGGGGGGGGGTGTATGTGCCTGGACCAAAATGAGATCCAATGTCCCAATAGCCTCTGGTCTGTATTTCCTTGGAGATGTCTACATTTGTTCAGATATCTAACTGGAAAAGATTCTTTTATCAAGTCTTTTCCTCTTAACAATGAAGTAGGGTGATAAATATCTGATTGTCTTAGGTTAGGTTGTTAGCTCTAGGCTATGAGAAGCAGAAAGTTAGATGCAAGATAAAAGATGTGCCAGTGGAGAACACTGCATAAATACTCATGTACTGGAAACCTATCCTCAACAGTCCATGCTAACATGGATTAGGATACTAATACATACTAACTATGTAAAATAATTGTGACCTTATTAAAACAGACACAATCCAGCTCAAATGATTTGATAGAATTATAGCACTATTTTTCACAAATCACGTAAAACAACCATTTAGAATTCAATTATACAAAATCACCATATTAAAAATATTCTACTTATTACATGGGATGGGATATGAGTTTAGTTTCATATTTTCCCCATAGAAATTAAAAACCCTAATTACTAACAGTGAATAAACTTAAATTATTAGGATATACACATGATATTGCTGTTTAAGTTTCCAGTGGACACTCTTATTTGATGTATCAAAACTTTTAAAAGTAATCAAAATCCAGGAGATATATATGTAATTTTGTATTTCATCATTCTCTCAGTGGCCAGGCATACTGAGAGAATAGTAGCACACACCTCTAAGTAAAACCCTGTAATGTAATAGCCAGGGGCAAGACTCTGAGGCACACCACCTAGAGGTGACTCATAGCTACAACACCACTGAACTAAGGGAATTTACCCTCCCACATCTCAACTGCAAAAGGAGTGTCATTATTGTACCTACCCAAATTGTTTAAGAACATAACATAAAACTCGTAAAATATTTCTTGGCATATATGATGTATAGATTTTGTTATTAAATGGAACCACTGCTCACTAATGTAATTTATAATCAGCACTGTACTTATCCAGGAATATTCATATAATCACAAAGCATTAATAAATGTATACCATCAGTCAAAATAGGTCTTTTAAACTAGTGACATGTATATAAAACTTTTCTTTTTTAGTATTTCTTTTTATAATTTTAATCCATATGTGGGGAGGATATGTACATGGCGAGTTCAGGTACTTACAGAGTCCAGAAGAGGGCATTAGATCCCCTGGAGCTGTAAACAGGTGGTTGTGAGCTGCCTGACAGGGGTACTGGGAACCAAATTCTAATTCTCTCAAGACCATTGCATGCTTTTCAACATACAATAGTTATCTCTAGCCCTGAAATGGTGTTATTAATAACAAAAAGAAAACTATGCAATATGTAATATCTACCTACAGCATTAGTTCAGATCATACTACTTCTTTAAGACAAAGATATCAGAAAGGTAAACAGAAGTCTCGGAGCTTTCACAACTTCTTTCCTTTATTGATGGGATTTTCCTATACTGCCCAGGCCAATCTTGAACTGAGCTCAAGCAATCCTCTAGCTTTAGCCTCCCAAGTACTTAATCCCAAGCCACGTGGTCTTTATGAACACTTTTTATGATAAACGTAAGTGTACTTTAAGAATTTCTCAGAGCTTAGGTGATGGTTCAGCAGGCAAAAGCACCTGCTGTGCAAGCCTGACCAACAAGAGTTATGATCCACAGAACCTACAGAAATGCCAGGCTGTGATCCCACTCTGTATGAGGCAGAGACAGGAGATCCCTGGAACAATATAGCTAGACAAGCAGAACCTGCAGACTCTGGCTGGGTTCAACTGAGAAACCCACCTCAGTATACAAGGCAGAAAGTGACAGCAGGAGGCAGCTGACTTCAGCCATTAGCCTCCACACTCACATGCACACAAAATGTTTGTTCACCTTCATACATGGGTGTCTATTCTCATACTTGTGCATTGATGCGCGCGCGCGCACACACACACACACTCGGGTATACACGTGCGCACACACGCACACACGCACACACAATCTAATAAATGTGTTTACATGTTTAAAAAAGTCTGGCACCTTTCAGTAAAGACAAAAATTAATTCCTTCAATAAACTATCTCTAGCTGTACTCTAGAATAGAAGTCTTCATGGGCTTCATTTTTCTTCCTTCCTTCCTTCCTTCCTTCCTTCCTTCCTTCCTTCCTTCCTTTCTTTCTTTCTTTTGTTTTGTTTTTCGAGACAGGGTTTCTCTGTGTAGCTTTGGACCCTATCCCGGTACTCACTCTGGAGACCAGGCTGGCCTTGAACTTACAGAGATTCGCCTGCCTCTGCCTCCTAAGTGCTGGGATTAAAGGCATGCGCCACCAACACCCAGCTTTGGGCTTCATTTTTTAACCTCATACAAAAAGAGGTTTATTGTTACCATTAGCATAAATATCTGTTTAACTTCATGGTTCACATCATAGTAAATATTTAGTTATTTGTTGACAGATACAAGCTAAATTTAAACACATGAGCTTCTGAAAGAATAAAGCAGATTTTTCTACAGTGTATTTCATAAATGTTATCCCCATAAACAAAAAAATTGTACAATGCAGCATTACATGATATAGATTAACTATCTTAAAGCCAGATATTATATAGGAAAGCACACTGTGTTAAATATAGCACAACATCTGCAATCTTTAAAACTGCCTGTTGCATTTTTATACAAAAGAGTCAAAAAAAGCCACCAATGGAAGCCTGTTCATGTCTCAGGGAGAAGAAACAGGTTTCCCATTGAATTTATCATTAGTGTATTTTGTATATTTCTTAAAAATAATCCTGATAATTTTATTTTGTATTTTTTACAATGCAGTGAAGTATAATACTTTGTAACTGCAAAGGACTATATAAAAACGTAACTTTTGAAAGTGAAATCTTGTCCATATTAAAATATATTATTTAAATCTAAGGAAATGGTTTATAATTCAGAGGACACTAAATAATCCCAGGAAGAATGATACTCAGCAGGTTATTCTCATGTTTATTCAATTTATTTAACATGAGATATAGGTAATCCAAAAGTAACTAAAGAGGTTTTAGCTATTATTTCAACATATAACTTAAAACATTAACAATTTAATATCTGCATAGTGATGTGTATGTGTACAAATACTCATACACATATAAAATTTAGGTTTTCCAATTTTTAAAAATTATACTGTTTAAATTGTTGCTTCCTTTTCACTGTCGCCAAACATGTTATTTCTTTGCCCTTCAGTACATTAAAAGTGATAAATTCTTTTGTAATCTTTATCAATGTTACTTGAATAATTGTCATCAACTGTCTTCAAATATGTGTTAGTTTGAATAAGCAAAAAGAAGAAGAAGAAGAAGAAGAAGAAGAAGAAGAAGAAGAAGAAGAAGAAGAAGAAGAAGAAGAAAAGAAAAAAGACTGGGTTTGTCAACAAAACACACCAAAGGCAATATAGGCTCCAGGTCACTCATTCTAAGTGGTCAAGGAGCACAAATGATCAAAGACTATGCCTTGAAAACACGTTGATAGGAGAAGGGTGTAAAATTAGGTTGAATCGTTAAAAATATTTGGTGTTGTGAGGTTAACAAGATGGTTCAATGCTGAAGAGCTCTGACTGATCCTCCAGAGGACTCAGGTTCAGTTCCCAGCACTGCCTGGTGGCTCACAACAATTGACTGTAAGTCCAATTCCAGAGGACTTAAGGCCTCCCTCTTCTAGCCTCTGCATTTGTGGTGCATAGACAGACATGCAGAGAAAACACCCATACACAGAAAACAAAAATAAAGTCTCAAAACTTAAAAATATTTAGTGTTGAAATGCATACAAGTACTGAGGATGTAGAAATAAATGATGCAGATATAGTCCAACCAACATAAAATTTTAAGTCTAGTAAGAAGTTGTTAAGAATGGAATACAGAAAGTGAAGGCATGAGAGATTGTAATTAGAAATAGAGCTGGGCTCTTGCAAACATCTGCAGTCTCAGATATTCAGGAGTCTGAGGAAAAAGAATCCCTTGAACTCAGAAGTTTGAGGTAGCCTTGAACAAAATAGTTGAGGACACAGACACACTCAAAATAAAAAAATAAATAAAAATGTATTTACTCATTCCTGGTGAACAACAGTCATATCATTTTCCTTCATTGATTCTTTCAAACAAGTTCTTTCCTTCTCCTTTAACTAACTAGTGTTGAACTATGAGATCTAAGCAATGTGTAACAGCATCATCTCTCATTCTTTTCCATTTCCAAGTATCTACACATGTGCCTAGAGAAAACAGTACTTGGTACTACCTGTTGTCTAGGGGCGATTTCAGTGTACGTCTTTCAACATTTCAGCATTCTATTGCTGTTCTGCTGACTCAAAGATGAGGAGACACTGCCTGTGTCTGCTCCTGGACTAGACACCATCACCCCTGCAACTGGCAACATGGAAGCTGTTTACAATTGGTGATTCTGCATTGACTTCCCAGATGCCTTGAACACTTTCCAGATGTACCCACATATCTCTGCTTTTCCGTATGTTCCCTCATGATTATTTTGAGAAATATATTATAGTCAAGAAGAAATTCTGCTTCCACTGCATAATGCATGAGCTTGCCGTTTTTATAGTAAATATAGTTTTCATGTCTACTTCCTAAGGAAGGCAAGGGTCCATGTTCTGTGTTGAAGTTGAACCACTTAAAAAAATCTAGGAACTGAACAATGTAAGGCAGCAGTTTTCAACCTGTGGGTAGCGACCCCTTTGGGAGTCAAATGACCCTTTCACAGGGTTGCCTAAGATCAGTAGAAAACACAGATATTTACACAATGATTCATAACAGTAGCAAAATTAATTATGAAGTAGCAATGAAATAATTTTATGGCTGAGGGCCACCACAACATAAAGAGCTGTGTTAGAGGGTCACAGCACTAGGGAGGGTGAGAGCCACTGCTCTAAGATGTTAGAAGGCCAATCTCAACTTCCCTAAGACCTCCGGGTGGTCCATTTGTCAGTATTTATTTAAAATTTTCCAGAAGCTGAACAAGTACCACCTTACCTTTAAGCATTCTGGATTTCTGTTTAATGACACTCAATAACCTGGCTAATCAAAGCCTGGTTCTTACTGTTTTAAGGCAACATTACACTTTACACCAAGAAATAATACTTTTAAATTATTCTTTTAAACAAAACAACATCCTAACCATATTATAGTATCAAATTTAACTGAGAAAATCAAGGGGGAGTGGAGAACACACACTGGTGCACATATTCTCGCCAGCAGAAAATAGCATCCTGGCAATTTAATGAAGAATAAACCATGAGATTAGTTTACATAGAAGGAGATATGTTGTGGAGAATTACTCAATCTGTACTCAGCTTCCTGCTGGGTTAAATGTGAGCTAAATTATTATTTTGCTTTCACTTACGCCCTTGTACATTATGAAAGCAAAGCTTTCTTTTTCTACATCACTGCAAAAACTCTCCATTTCTACACAACACCACATTTAAGCATTAAGTAATTTCTACACTTTTTTAATAATGTGGAAATGGCAAAAGTAATGCAAAGGTAAAGAGAGGCAAATCTTTGTGAGTTTAAGGCCAGCCTGATTTAAATAGTGAGTTTCAGGACAGCCAGTGTAGTATAGAAAGACCAAGCCTCTAAACAAAACAAAGCACTAAGAAAAACAAATCTGCAAAGGAATGAACTAATTTAAACATAGAATTTCATTATAAAAATTAACACCTATACTGTAAATATTTTCCATTTTATCACAACATCCTCTCTTAAATATTTAAGTATAAGATATATATATATATATATATATATAATTATAATAAGTAGTCTTAATATGGAAACAATGTAACCGTAACTCAAACCTACTCGCCATGTCTGTTCAATGCCTAGAACAGATCAAGCAAAGAAATAACTAATTGAATAAATAAACAATTCACCACTATTCTGAAGGGCTACACTCATGGTAGAAAAACCCAGGATATCTCAGTATACTACCAACCTGGGATCATTCTCTGCCTCCCCTTTGGTGCCTACTGTGCAAGTGCTATGAAACTGTGGAGCTCCATAACCAGGAGGCCTGTGTTATGTGTGGGAGTGGGGGTGGGGGTGGGGAGACCATCAGGTACTTCAACCTGTTACCCATTTCACACCCACTTTATAAAAATTAGTGGAAAGAATGCTGCTTTATCTTAGACCTTTGCCTATGAATCTCCAATGATCAACTTCTAGTGGTATGGGACCCTAAAAATGACCTCAAACTCATGGCCATTATCATTTTAAGAGTAAATTCCTGCCCTTCAAAACTCTCCTCTTCCTTCTTTTTTTCTTAAACAATAATCCAAGACATTCACCAGCATCATATTACAGGGTAAAGGGAAGAAAGGGTAAGACAGAAGCAAAGAAAACTTGAAAGTCCTCAGCTAAGCCCTGGGTTCATGTTTCACCCCAAGGAATCTCTTCACACAAATTAGAGGCAAGCATTGTTAACATCATCTCTGCAGAGATAGTCAGAAGGAAACAGACATAAGGAAAGGCCAGTAGAGGACAAAGATGATACTTAAACAGACACAACATCCTTTCACACAGTGATTGCAAACCCAACTGTCCAGATTCAAATGACAGTTCTGTCACTTAGTACATCAATCTCTCTATACCTCAGTTTCCTTTTCTGGAAAATGGAAACAACAGTAATAAAAATAGATTAATATTTATAACATAAACAAAACATCTACTCACAGTAAGAATTATATAATCGTTTGCTAATAAACTAAAATATCCACTGGTATAAAAAAGAAAACCAATGAAAAAGACTGGGGGGAGGCAAAGATCTGAAGATACATTGTAGTCATGCATTAAACTCATATTTAAGGCAGGTAAAAGAAAATCAGGGGCTGGAAGACAGTTGCTAATGTTTAGCACAGAAGCACAGGGACTTGAGTTCAATCTCCAGAACCTGCATAAGAAAACTTGGCATGGCCAGGCGTTGGTGGCACACACCTTTAATCCCAGCACTCAGGAGGCAGAGACAGGCAGATCTCTGTGAGTTCAAGGCCAGCCTGGTGTACAAGAGCTAGTTCCAGGACAGCCTCCAAAGCCACAGAGAAACCCTGTCTTGAAAAACAAACAAACAAATAAAAAACCAAAGAAAGAGAAAAACCTGGGCATGATGGCAAGTTTGCATTCCCAGCACTTGGGAAGCAGAGACAAGTGATCCCTGGAGCTCACAGATCAGCCAGTCTAGCTGATTATGTGAGCTTCCAACAAGTGACTGGTACCTCAACAAAAAAGGAGGGGGGATAATGGAGAGTGACAAAGACACCTGACATTGACCTCTGCCCTCAACACACTCACGCAACACCATAAATGATAAACTTAAATTTCATTATTTACTGTATTTGGTCTTGTTTTTATTCACTATTCTCATTAATAATCTCAACTTCTAAAAATTGCCAATACTGTCATAGAAATCCTCTTTCTTAATAATGCAGTATCAAGTAATCCTGGAAATGCAGTAATAAGTATTTCATTTCTTTCTAATTTCATTAAAAATGCTATATGCAAAAAGAACAAAAGCAAAGGCTGTATCTCGTTCTTTTAACATTATTCCTTTCCTGTGCTTCCTCTTTTATTGAACAATTTAATCTCACCCTGAATTTAAAAACATACTAAACTACATATTAGTCTTGGCTTTTAAAATTAATTTGGAAAAAGTACATTTTTAAGTATGATATTTTATATATAACCATTACATACTAGTAAAATACATATTCTTGATTAAAATTTTTAATATGTATATATTTTTAAATTGAAAGGAAATATGCTTCCATTTTGATTCAAATGTAGGAATGCACATTATTTTAAATACAAATAATTTATAATACTTTAATATCTAGAGGTAAATGCATGAAAAAGTAAGACATACACAAGTAAAATCACTTTCTCAGGTAGGTGATTTTCTTATCCTCTTTGAATATGGAGCTAATGTAGCAATTTGTGGTCAGTCAGCTGTTAATTATTTTTGTAAGAAAGAATTGTGAGTAAAAGTCATCAAATTGAAGAGCCCAGATACACTTAGCATGTTTAAAAAGACAGAGAAACCAAACACTATTCAATTACTCAAATAAACTTATCAGATAAATACCAGGGAAGCCACTTCTCAATGTTAAAAATGAATTTACTTACCTTGGCCCTCTGAGGGCAGTATTACTTAACACATAGCCAGAAATTTCAGGAAACAACCTTTATAAGTCATTCTAATAAAAACCAGATTTAAAAACTGGAAATAAGCATAACTTTGCTCCTTATATATTAATATTTCAATCTTTATCATCATTTGTATTTGGACATCATAATGGTTATTTTATTTATTTTCTTTTCCTCATAAAGTACATTTTATTGGAAAACATTTTCTACAATTAACTTACTGACCATTTTTATAAAACAAAATATGCCCCTATAAAATACAGTGGTGTGATATCTTTTATTTAGCACAATAAAAACGCTAATCTTACCATCACAGTTTTATTTATGTTAATTGACGATTATCCACACCTAAACTTCACACCAATGATATGAAATATATTCTCTCTCTGTCTTTCTGTCTCTGTCTCTGTCTCTGTCTCTGTCTCTCTCTCTCTCTCTCTCTCTCTCTCTCTCTCTCTCTCTCTCTCTCTCTCTCTCTCTCACACACACACACACACACACACACCACACAATGTAAAGAGGAAAGAAAAACCCTAGCTTTTAAAAAGTGGCACATTGAAGGGAGAGAAAATTATTACAAGATAACAGAAAATTTACTTTTATACAGCCAATCAGTTGTCATATGCCTGAATTGAGTTTTCATGTAGACTTTATATATACCTTTAGGAAAAGCCCCATTCTTCCCATAACTTAAATTACAATTCCCACTTAACAACTATGTTATTTTCTAACTTTGAATAAACTTGGCCTTTAACGTTTATATTAGTAAAATTAAACAATTTTATCCTTTGAAACTACACAATTCTATTAATGTTTTGGGTAACAATAAAATAATTAAAATTAAATTCCAAATCCTTTTTAACTAAACCAGAATGTAGAGTGAGTTAACTACATTGTGTCTTAAACATATCACAAACAAGAGAAGGAAACTAAAGTCATTTTATAATGTTCTACACACACACACACACACACACACACACACACACACACACACACACACACACAAATATCTCTTCAGAAAGATGCCAGGAAGCAACAGCTGCTGTTCCACGCATTTTCACATAAAAGTACAAAATTATAAACTCAGATGTTGTGTTCCACTCTCAAACAAATAAGTGACTTGCTTAGTCCCCCCCCCCAAAAAAAAGAAAGAAGGGAAGAAGGAAGGAAGGAAGGAAGGTAATGCCCTTCAACTACTTAAGTTTATGCCTTTCCACTTTTTTGTCTAATCATCTTCTATTCTAAAAAGTGTGCTACCAAGTTTACTAACATCTTCAATCAGATTTTCTTAAGACTAAAAACACATTAAAAACTTTAAGCCAAAACATTTTGCAAGATGCCTTAAAAAGTATGTCAGACAGTGAAATATTCTTGTTTTCAACATACTGGCCAATATTTTTTAAAATTACTATTCATGTAGTATTTTCTTGAGGCATAATTCAAATACATCCATATACCATAAAAGCTAGAAGATCCTAAATCTTTTTTTAGTTGTCCTGAAAATACATGCAGTACAGTTTTATTCATTTATAAAAATGCCTTTATAGCTATTTTTAGGTGGCTTCTTCAGCTGTTATACCACAGTTCACAGACATGGATAGTCCCATTTCTTTTTTTATGTAAATTACTTCTGATAAACAGCTTTTTAAAACCAGTATGTCAGTAAAGCACCATCTTCATCATCATCATTACTATTATTATTGATTTTGGAGACAGGGTCTCTCTTTGTAGTTTTGGCTGTTCTGGAACTTGATATGTAGATCACGATAGCCTCAAAATCATAGGATCCATCTGTCTCTGCCTCTGCCTCCCACTCTTGAGTACCAGGATTAAAGCCATGCACCACTTTTCCTTGTTTGAAATTCTCCATTGTCATTTCCTCTAATCCTATGGCGCAAAACACCTTGCTTCAGCCATCATTCAAATTTAGTATGTCATACTTATTAATAGAGTAGATGCTTAATTAACAGAAACAACATTTGAAAAGAAAAACCTTAAAAACTACCAGGTACATCTGTGTGGGAATTATTAGTACTCTGGGGAATTCACTGACTCACCCAGCTCAATAAAGGCATTTCCTCTTAATTCCTCCAAGGAAACACTTCTATTCACCCTGGCACTTTACCCCAACGGGAGCCTGACAGCTTTTTTCATCTGCAAAGTAAAGAGTGCTGACAATCAAATAACGTTTTAAACTTCTGCAGGAAAGGAAGCCATACTTTTAGTGCTATTTGTTCACTATTAGTATTTGTCAGAGCAGAAAAAAAATGTGAGATTACCAAAAATAATGTGAGATCACCATTAAAGAGGTGAATTCTTTCGTACTTGCATACTTATTTTTGAATAGGAAAATAACTTTACAGTATACACTATGAATCTATCAGTGAAAAGCCACTTACACTTCCAAAATATTTACATTCAACAATTTTCTCCACATTCTCTTTAAGCAAATGATTTCCCTTCATATTAATGGAACAACAGCAAGTCACTAAACACTTGATTTTGAAATTAAAATCTTCTATCTGTGACCATTCCCTTAACACAGCCTCTAGAAACTAGTGTATTCACTTCCCAATAGAACATCTTATAAATGCTAACAGCAGCATCTACATTGTCTAGACTTTCACCTACATCTAACAAACATGAAGTACTACTAACAGCTAGTAATGACTTTGTTCCAGACATGCTAATCATACTATCTATCTCATTTAGTCTTTCCAGGTTCCTTCAATGGCTCTTATTGTTTCCTTCTTTCAGAAAATAAATTCAGGCTCAAACAGCTTAAGTGACTTTTATAAGCTCACTTATCTAAGATAAGTGATATTTAAATCTCATCCCTTTAATTGCAAAAACACTCTGTTTTAATATTTCAATCACTTCTCTGTGTGTTCTTGCATAGGTTTGTTAAATGGCTCTGAAGAAATGAGAAAATAAATGACTAATACAGTATAGACAGGCAAGTTTGCTGTCTTCAAGCTCGCTTTAGTCAGCTGCTCATTAGCATACTGACCTCTGGCAAATCACACTCTCAATTTAACAAAACCTCTATGTGGAAAATGTCAGTTGCTTGTCCCAAACTTAGGAGGAATATCAGTACTGACTGTGAAACTACAAATAATCCGTGCATAATTCTACACTTCACAAATGAAAGAAATACAGGAGACAAAGGAGAGGCCCAGTGAGACTGATGATTATCTGTGCTTTCTCAGCAAGTACACATTAGAGTTGCTAGAGAAGTAAGTGACAACAAAACAGATTTTTTTTTTCCAGAAAGACCTGACTCAACTTCTTTATGAGCAGCAAATAACTCTTTCAGAAAGATATTTTGGACCCAAAGCTGTCAGGATACTGGCCTTTCAACCACTTTGGGCAATTTTACTTAACAATTATATAACAAGACCTTATGTGTTTAGAACAGCATGAGTGTATCAAAACTCGAAATAAACAATATTTCTTAGCAATTCTCCTAACATTTTCTTTTTTAAATTAAAAATCCAAACAGCATTTAAAAGGGGAATGTAAAAAAAGAAAAAAGAAAAAAGAAACAGGCTCTCTTTTCTAATCATTCATTTACATTGTGATTGAACTTTAAAATTTTACCAAAAACTGAGGTGTTCTAAAAATACTAAAAAATCTCAATATAACATGACTGTGTCATCTCAACTATTTGAGATCAAAGAAAAATATTTGGATAAATAGCTATTTCTATCGATATGCAAAGAGACTTCTAGATATTCAAAACTCTAAGACCTAATTGTATGAAAGGACAAGAAAGAAAACAATCAACTCATCAAAGTTTGATGAAAATTCCTGCTATTAATAGAAACAAAAACAAGAGAAAGGGTATTATACAAAAAAGCCAGCTTTATGTGTAACCTACTTTTTCTTTCTTTTCTTTCACAATTGGAAACATCTAGGTTCAAAGTTTTATAGAACTGTTTTAAAAATATGGCATTAAGATTCCCTAGTGATAAACTATAAAACAAATCAATTCAGTTTCAAATGACAGTTTTAAGTACTGACTAGTTAAACTGTCAGTGGAATCATAAAGAAGATAGTAACTAAACTAAAAGATTACTTAATCAAAACTTCCTATTACCTATTACCAGTTATGAATTCAAATCTGATATTAACCTAATGGGTTATCTACTTTCTTCATAGAGAAGTTAAGAAAGTTTGTATTGCCATTTCAGGGAGTTGTTTTCTAAACCTAGACATGAACAAGGGACAAGAGGAAGTATTACACCCCTAAACTAATTAACAAAATCCGAGGAGGGGGCATGCAGGAAAACAATGATAATTAGTATGTACCCTGGTTAACCAAACCCACACATACATTCATTCTGTATGTGCACAAACAGCAGCAGCATCATAAACCGTCTCCAGTTCCAGCCATTATTCAGCTCGACATCTGCACATGTTTATGCGTCTCTCCAAACAACCTCTTGAACACCCTGCTGGAGCTGTCATTTTTTTCTTCTCCCTATCTGGCAGATGGCAAGTCAACAATCGGCATCAACAGCAGCCGAATATCTCCCCCTTTATCCTCCCCCCTCCTAAACAGACACAATAATAACTTCTTTGTGCTTCCCTACAATGCAGCTGCTTAAACCATTTCGCTACAAGGCTGCTTTGCCTTAATAAAAAAAAAAAAAAAAATCCCTTCTGTCAAGTCTAAAAAGCAGCATAATGTTAAGCAAGCTAAAGCCACAGCACAGCTGCAAACGGGCAGACACATTGACAGCTCCTCCCTTAACAAAGCCCTGTGAATTGAAGGGGTTCATCTGAGGCTCACACAGTAATTAGTATAAAAAAGTCCGACAGCCACCATTATGCTAAGGAAAAAAAAAAAACTGGACAGAACTGGGCTGCTGTTTTGCGTCAAGAGTTCTGCCGCAGAGTAGATAAATCATGTTGGGCTTTTTCCTCTCTTTTTAAAGACAGTAATAAGGAGGATGAGAGAAGCTAATTTGAAAACTTGGACACAGTAATTGTACCATATGGTGAGCATTTATCCTTTCTGAAATGCACGCTAACAGTCACTTACATGCACACTGCTTTGTTTTACAGTTGTTATTCTCTCTACCATATTCATAAAATGGATTTGAATATCTGATACCAAGAGAAGTTGTGTGTAATTAGCAACAGAACTGCCTAGGTTTAATTTATTGGCCTAGCACTGCAATCTAGTAAAATGCAAAACAAAATTAAACAATGTGTCCACTTTGTAAAATGTCTTTCTTAACTCAAACGATATTAACGAATATAGGTTCATTAAAGGTTTTCTAAGCTGTTAATACTCCTGAAAATTCCAACAGAATAAACTATGACAGTAGATAGATTTCTACAGCCAACCTTAAAGATGAGTTATGCATGAAAATTATCTTTTACTAAGCTCATTTGTTCCATTTCACTGATACACATAGAACTCTAACTAACTCATATATACAGTACACCTAGAAGAAACACTTCATTGTACATGGTCTAGGGATGCTCTGTTTTGTTAAAAATTAGTAACAGAATACTATGTAACAGTGCCAAGCACTGTTCTAGACTATGTATAGAAAAGCTTTTATACACACGAACACACGCACACACACACACACACACACACACACACACACACACACACACACACACACACACGATCATAAACTGACATATTTCTGTCTACTTCAAAATTCAGTAAAATCTTCTTACTGCTAAAAAAAAAAAAAAGACTTTAACAGCATCAATACTCTATGTATCAAGGTCCCGTTATCTATCATCTTTTTTTCTGAAAAAAAAAAAAAAACTAGAAAAGTATGTTCCATTAGTTTACTAGTTTAAACACAGGTAAATTTAATGTGATCAATGTTTTTCTTGAGATAATAGTGTCATGTGTTTAACTATCAACTATGTTCTAACCACTGTGGAATCCAACTAGAACTCATAGGAATCCTAAAAGTTTCTAGTGGAGAAAAAGCATAAATCTGAACTACTACAATTTGCCACAAGTGTCCTTCTGATCAATGTGGGGGACATTTACAGTAAAATATCTTATAGAAATGTCATCCCATCCCCAAACCCAAAGTCCCTACTTAAGCTTAACTTTGAAATGTATCTATCAATGGTCATACTATCCCCGGACTCCCAGTACTCCAGATGTCTTAGCCCACTTTGGAAATTAGACATAATTACACTCAGAAGGAAAAAGGAACTCCACCTAACAAATGACAACAACCAATTTCCATAATACATTTCCACCTTGGCTTAAAAAAGATAAAACTTTATCCCCTATCACGGTGTGGTAGCTTCCTTTAATGATACTATCTTTGGGCCATTATAATTCACTTCTGTATACTGCCTAAAGGTTTACTAAACATTGTAAAATATAAACAAGTCTTAATGTTTATTATGTGATCTGTACTGGTTTGTGTTTTTGTCTGGGAAATACTTGATCAGCATCATTTGTGATTCTATTGCTGTTTAAAAAATGTAGAAATCTACAAAGGGGATAAAAAATTTTCCTTTCTAAAATAGGCAGAGAAACATTATATAATAACTATTCTAGTATAAGTGAATGACAAAAAAAGGGTAACTTTGTTTTAGAAAACATTTAAAGATGAGACTGATCTCTTCCCCCACATAATGATAGAAAGCTATTCTTGTGGAAAAGCAAAGAATTTGGTTTGATTTAGGAATATCAAGTTAGGGGTGTGTTTGAAGATGGAAGCTCCACTTAGATATAAAACCTAAAATGAAAGCAAGCTCTGAAATTTTAATGGAATACTGATGCGTATGGTTTCTGTAAGTGTTGTTTCAGCATCTTATCAAAAAGATTTTTGGGCAAATCTATGCATTTTTAAACTACCTGAAAGTGCTTGGTATAATGAAAATGACAAAACCACCCAAATTTCATTGTGCACTTTAAAAGCTTTTTCTAAGTACTTGCCAAGAGTCCAGATAACATTTTAAGGAGAGTGTGTCCTTCACATAAGTAACTTCTGACATCTATGACCTAAGGGGTGAACTTTATACAGGACAAAGGTACAAGAAACTTTCCTAACATGTAAGTATAGAGCCCAGTATTTAGGTTTATTAAACATCTTAATTTCTATTTACCTTAATGCATATTTAAGAGCTCATACATAGCACAAAAGTACCAGAGTGATTTTATTAAATTGGGATAATTGAAGTCCACTTGAGTTGTGCAAATGCCAAACATAATTTATAATATGTGGGGTACTCTTAAATATTTGGCCAGCATTCTAACAAAGCATTTATATAAGAATATAGTGGTCTATTAGTTTGTTAACAATATTGATAAATGCCTATATAAGTCTATGAAATGCAGGAAGGCTAACACACTCTTACAGACTTCCATATCAGAATTTTGATCAATGTACCAGCTTACTATAAATGTTTGACTTCTATAATAAAGGCAAATCAAGATTCCTATCACAAGCTCTCAAACTGAAAGACCCAGAAGCCATAAAGGAACTCATTCTAAGGATGACATAACAATAAGAAGTGGAAAGGTCCTGTGTAGAACAGTGTCTCAAGCAAGCCTCTTATCATAAATGTACCCTGACATTTGTCTTTAACCTTATTGCTTTCTTAGCACTCTTTTGATTACTAGGAACAAAGTTCACCCACGAAGATGAAGATGTTAACAATAATAGATAATGATGATGATGACAATGATGAGATATTTATTATAAGAGTACACACTACTCAAGAAAGGGGGCTGCACTGATGTGGCAATATATTGACCCAACTTCCTGCAAGTGAGATCTGGAAAGTGATTTGAAAAAAGATCCCTTTGTTCTGTTCAGAGATTCTGTGAGGGCTGGTGTCCATCACTTTGCTTATTCATCTTCCATTCCTGCCCCAGCCTAGTTGCATCTCTCTGTGTATGTCTGAAGTATTAGTCACAAGCTCTCTACCACCAACTTCTCAGCTTGCTCAGAGTTTTCAGTTCCATCCTAAGTGCTTTCCTAACACTTCTGGCAATCCTACCCAAAATGTCACAGACTGACATCATCTCTTAGTTGCTTCAGTTTTCAACATCCTTCTAATAGTTCCTGGGTCAAATGTCCACCAGTTTGCCTCAAAGAGACAAATCTTCCTTAAACAATAAGGAGAGACTGGAAGCCAACCTCCCTTAGAAAGGGCTAAGTATGGATGAAGCAACAAGCACTGGGAATTCAAATGAACACAGGTGAGAAAACGAGTGGGATGGTTGGGATAAGAGAAAAAGTAAAACAAGTAGGAGGGGGACAAACAGATTTGTAGTTTATTGGGTTAATCTTAGCTGTTGGAAAATATGCTAATAACTCAAGGCTTTGTAACATAAATCACTATTTACATTAGTGATAAATTCTAACTCATTTATATTTCATATAACTACTATTCAGAACTATTACAGCATCCAAGCAGGACAAATCTGAGTATATCACTCACTATTAGTTCTAAAATACAACATGTTTTTTTGTACTGGTGAATGCTTTACATAAAATGTTCAGGGAAAACATTCCTATTATAGCAGAATACAAGTGATTTCCATATAATTGTAATTTATCTCACCATCTTTTAGTTAACATCACTACATATCTGTAAGAGGAGTCTTACCTATTGATTTTTAAAGTATGCATGACTTTTAATTTTCAAAGACTAAAGCCTACTAGAATACCGTGAGAGGAGGAGCAACTACACCTGACAAAAAGTAACAATCCCAAATGTTCACAGTTACTTTGATTTACCATACATCTTACAAGGATTTAAATTTTAGTTTGCATAACTGTTCCTATAAGCCCACCAGTATTTCACTGAAACTTCAGAGCTTACATTCAACCCAAAATTTATAGCTACTATCTATTTTTTAAGCAACCTAAGATACAACATTTTACTTTTCTACTTTTAATGTCTGATAAAATCCAATTTTAAGGTTCAATGGCTTAAATTCTATTAATATCAATATGAAGAGTAAATATTAGTAAAATGAGCTGATGCATTTTTCTTTTAAAATATTCTTTCCAATGACTCATATTTAAAATACAAGGCAGATATCACCCGTGTTTAGGTATTATAAGAATGTAAGCCATTCAACTTTATGTACACACAAAGCAGGGAGTGATATTAGAATTCATTCATGTACCTTAGAGAAAGGTTCATTAGAGAAATCATTCAAGTAACGAGTCCAAATTTCAGCCTACAGTATAGGATTGCAACTTTTTTTTTTTTTTTTTTTTTTTGGCTTTTTGAGACAGGGTTTCTTTGTGGCTTTGGAGGCTGTACTGGAACTAGCTCTTATAGGCTAGGCTGGTCTCGAACTCACAGAGATCAGCCTGCTTCTGCCTCCCGAATACTGGGACTAAAGGCGTGGGCCACCAACGCCTGGCTAGGATTACAACTCTTTAGCCATCAGCCATTCCATGTTTTCTGAATATCACAAGCGCTTTGATAATCATCACAGTAAGCAAAACTTATACTTGCAAACTTTATATAGAATATGGCAAGTTTCCTATTTATCAAACCAATTGTGTTTAAAATCTAATTCTTAGAGACTAGATTTTCTTATTCATAATATCCCATTTTTCCAATTCCCAAGAATTGTTCTCCTATACTGGTTTACAGTACTCAATATCTCTAAGTTTTTTTTAAATCAATTCGACAGCACAACTTATGACATTTTCTCACTATCATTCATTTTCTGTCACTAAATTTCACATTGACTACTCCTTTAAATGGAACCACACCCAATTTCTTACTTCTCAATTCAGATTTGTTTTTTGACTCTGAATTATATTCTAAACAAATAAGAACTACTTTTGAGTAATATATTCATTCTAAGTACTGTTGAATGAATTAGTTAAGGTAATGCTAGATGCTCAAGAAGATAAATCTCAAGTGTTATGGTTTGAAAATTAAATGTGTTAAATAAGCTCAAGTACAGTGGACTTGGCTGCTAGGTGACAGGTTTTAGAAAGTAAGGGCTCAGACTAAGCAACTGAGTAATTCTTTGATAAATTCATATTATGATTGCATTACTGAGAGATGGTGAAAAGCAAGATGTGGGGGCTACTGAAAAGGTCTATCTTGTACCGACCCATTTTTTTCTCTGCTTCCTGGCCATGCAACAAGAGGTAGCAGGCTGTACTTCACCATAATATACTGCTTCACTGGAGGCCAAGAGCAATGAATTCATTTAGCCATGGACTAACGGAGCATCTAAAAAAGTGAGACAAAATTAAATGTTTTACCCTTTTAAGTTTTCTTTCAAGTATTTGTCACAGTGACACAAAGTTTTGACTAGCCAAAAGATCTTAGTGGCTTTGCACAAGTTTTTGGCTCAGGTGAACTCAAAACAGATCATCCTGTTCAGTGAGCCACCATGCTACCCCACATAATGACTCAAAGTCCATAGAATTGGTCTTCCTAGAAGCTTGTTTTCTTGATCGAAACCCGAAGGGAAAATACAAATAAGATTAAACACAGGAGTTGCCTCTGAGCCAAGATTAGAGAAAATATCCATTATCTCTGCTCAAATTTCAGTAGCTACAACCTAGACTCATAATTGTACCTCACTTCTAAGTGACCAGAAGGGAGTCTCGACTGTGAAAATGAAAGGCTTTTGAGTAAAAGTGGTAGATACAAATGAACTTAGTGAATGAGCAGCCAACCCTGGCTACATTAACATCTACTCTAAGTCTCTAGATCCATCCTTAATTCCCTTCGCCTTATGACATACAAGTTAGAAACGAAAGCATCTATACGTCTAAAAAGTATTAAAATGAGAAATTCTGTGGTATGTATATTTAGGGAAGAGGCAGGGATATAGGGAGAGAATAGTCTCTTCTCCTAAATATTTCTAGTGAGATAATATCCGTGCATAAATTAACTATTTAAAAGATATCCCAATGCAAGCATTAAATCATCAATGTCAAAATACATAAAATTAAATACAATCATGTTTTATCACATTATATAAAATTTAACAATATTTTATCTGACTTGACCTTGTTTGTATCTAACGATACATTTAAAAAATACAGAATTGGCAATAATTAAAATATTGCCTTAATTAAAGAATAAAAACAACTAAAGAGGTACCATCTCCAAATATGAATATCTTTAAAACTTATAGCACAGATAAACATTAAGGGGTAAAATAATTTGGGGTCAATAAAATTACTAACAGCCCTTGCCTTCCCACTTTTACTTTTACATTGTCCCAGGTATTTCAGCCATTTCTAAAAACCTCCCAGTATATATCCCAAAAAAGTAAGCATATAAAATCATTAAGTATTTTCTATAGCACATTAAAATGGAAAGTGAGATTACCAACAATACTCTCATAAGCAATACTCTTAGAATTCTAACTTTTCATTATTCTTTACACCATAGAAATAGACTAACCCTGTAAAACGTATTATTCCCATATTATTCTCTATATGATAACCTTCTATATTCGAAGAAATCATGGAATATCAGTTATCTAATACAGACAAATATTACTGTAACATTACATAAACTTTCTGCTGCTGTTGGGCAAGGTAAATGAGAAGTAAGTTTACAGACACTTTATGAATTGACATTTTCAAATTAAATACTACATAACAAAATCTCTAACAAGCCAAACATAAAACATTCTAAGTAATTTCTAAATGTATTTTGAAAATAAATACATTTAATTTTGTAGTCACTAAAATTTGCATAGTTTAGAAGGTCTCTGGTATTATGTCACTCTCATGAGCCAAACATCAAACATTAAGAACATTTACTATATTTTGTCATATCTTCTGTCTATATTCATGTTACAACATAATTACCAAAATTTGTTTTACAAAAGGTATCCTCTCAAATCCCATATTGTTAAAACAGTTTCAGGAACTATCATGTTCCCAGACCAAAACCTAAAGTCACAGAAGGGCCACGGGTGGCTCAGAAGGGAAGAGCTCTCATCACTAAGCTTGACAACTTGATTATGATCCCCAGAAACCACATGGTAGAAGGAAAGAATTAAATGCCACAACCTTTCCTCTGACCTCTACACATATGTCATGGCAGGCATGTGCTTAGGTATGCATGTGCCCCCAACACATGCAAATAAATAAGTAAATGTAATTAAGTCAAAGAAGGCCTTTGTACTACAAGCAGATTAAACACACACACACACACACAAAAAAAAAAAAAAAAAAAAATGGAGAGCTCTGGAATATCTACCCAAAACCACTAGAAAGTATCTCCCTAAATGTAAAAATATATAAAGATTTGTTTCTTCACATAAACCTTTGAGAAAGTGAAATATGACAAGCCACACCTCAAATATTGCATATTAGATGTGAGCAATATTAAAGCAATTGTTTATAACCTCAGTTAAAGATGTAATGTTTCTGCACATTTCCCCAGTGTCTGGTTTCTCTGTAAACCTATATACTGGCTCCCTCTCTGATGGTATCTCTTATCTTGCTCTCCTCTATTCCTCCCCCTACACAACCTTGCTGCTCCTTTATGACCTCCTCACCCCTCCTCTTCTCTCCTTCTCATTTTCCTAGCTCCCTCCCCCTCCCCCATGCTCCCAATTTGCTCAGGAGATCTTGCCCCTTTCCCCTTCTCCGGGGGACCATGTATGTTCTCTTAAGAGTTCTCCCTGTTGCCTAGCTTCTCTGGTGGTATGGATTGTAGGCTGGTAATCCTTTGCTCTATGTGTAAAATCCATATATGAGTGAGTACATATCATGTGTGTCTTTTTTTGACAGGATTACCTTGTTCAGAATGGTTTCTTCTAGTTCCATCCATTTGCCTACAAATTTCAAGATTCCATTTTTTTTTTTTTTGTCTCAAGTAACATTAGAAATAAACTTGGGAAAAAAAATCTTTGAGATGGGGTCTCATGTAGCACAACACAGCCTTGTATGTGCTATGTAGTCAAAAATGACCTTGAATTTGAGATCTTCCTACTTCTGTCTCCCATGTGTAGGGATCTCAGACATATGCCATCACTGATGTTTTATGTGGTACTAGGTATTGAAATCAGGGCTTCATATATGCCAGTCAAATGCTCTGCCAAGTGACCTACATCTCCAGTCCTGAGTAACTATTTTCAAAATCAAAACTTCTTTTTGAAGTCAACATTTGTCATATTCATTTAAAGTATGCATGGTAAAATGTGAAAAATACATGTTCCTTTTCTTAAAAAAAAATCAGTTTCTAAGTATTAAGATCTAAAAGGAACTTTATAAAAGTGACATGCTGCTGTATTAAAAAGTGAACCATAAATATTTTATCCAGGTATCACGAGGTCCTTTATCAATAAACATTATTACCAAGTAGCTAAAAAAACCACTATCCTTATATGAGGAAAATAATGTTGGCTGGCATAGAAGAGTGTTTTGAAGTGCTTTTTGAATACCTCAGTCTCACACTCAAATCAGGAGCATCTGTCCACCAACTGTCAAGTTAATGTCTAGCTTAGGAGTTTTCCTGAATTCATCACTATTCATAGATGCCTGTCACATCTTTGTGACAAAGAAGGAGAGAGAGAGAGAGAGAGAGAGAGAGAGAGAGAGAGAGAGAGAGAGAGAGAGAGAGGACGGATGGGAGGAGGGGAGGGAGGGACAGAGGGAGGGAGAGAGGAATGTAAGTTGATTTAAACCTCTTATTTTTGTTTTAATAAATATAAAAATTATTACTTTGAAGGCATCTGTTGAGAATGAAGTGGCCCTCCATCTCCAGATCTAGGAATCCAAGTTAAAAGTTTCTATAGACCTTTTCTACATTCATTACATTGCATTAAATGTTCTCACCTTGTAATGCTACTAACTCAAGGATTTGATCCCTTATATTTAAAAAGTACAGACTAAGCTGGATGAGGTGGTAAAGGCCTTTAATCCAAGCACTTGGGAGGCAAAGGTAGGTGGATCTCTGAGTTCGAGGCCAGCCTAGACTACAAAGCAAGCTCCAGGACAGCAAGGGTGTTACACAGAGAAACCCTGTCTTTAAAAAAATCAAAAGTTCTAAAAAGTACAGACTAGTCATCAACACTTACAGAAATAGTACAATATTTTTAAGTCAAATATAAAAGGCATAAGTTTTAAAATATATTAATAATCCACAAATTACCATATATAGAAATATTTTCCTGCGCCAGTACGACAATGATCAGTGAAGAGGGCAAAGAAAAATTGAGCCTGGAGGCCCTCCAAACAAGATTCACACTCAGTAACTAACACAAGTAAGGGTGTAGGAAAGTGGAAGAGTGTTTACCAAGCATGTGCAAGGCTCTAGGTTTGAACTCAGCACCTCAGTAAGACTGGGGAGGAAAACAGGCAAAACAAGAACCTGCAACAATACAAGGGATGACCAAACTCAAGAAAAATTGAAGAGTGAGTGGAAATTGACAGAACAATAAAACTACCCTTTTACTGAATGTAAAGATTACTACTTTTTCCTACTTTTCAAAGTAATGAGTCCTGCTGATTGATTTCTCAATTTTGTGGACCTATTGCACAGAAAATTATTATGTAAACCAATCAGTAACCAAACAGAAAATGAAAATCAATAAGGCAATTTTCAAAGAATCAAATACAATAAGGATACTTCCTATGTTTTATTTTTTAAATGTTGTATTTTTGACAATTATAAAGTAAGTTCGACTAAACTAAAATACAATCTTATTCACTTCTATGAAAACTTAAGGTAGAGTCCTAAATTTCTGTACAGATAACTGACGAAGGTTACTTAACGCAAGTATGCCCACCTTCCAGGATCCCGAGTCTAGAAATTATAACTCTACTTCTGGAAATTTGAAATTTTAATAACATATTTTAAAGGATTCCAAGATAAAATTTCAGCAAAGCTCTGGTCAACAAATTACTTGGATACTGTTTGGAGAGGGATGAAAAAAAAAAAAAACTACTATTCTGAGACAATTTACAACATGAAAGAGAGTCAAGTACACAAGCAGCAAAACTACAAAAAATGCGAAGAAAAGTTCTGAGAAAGTGCTGGCAATGTTCCAAAGGGAGCTTTTATTTTCCTGAGGAGTAAGTCAAGACTAGTGAACTACTCTCTGGGGATGGGAAAGGAGCATTTCAACATCTGACTCTGTGATAGTGAGGGTGAGTGGAAGGAGTGTCATGCCATCCTTTGAGGAAAGGTAATGTACCTACTAGAATAACAGTTCAGCTAACCTAAGCTGGTTTTAGCTATACTTCAGCGATTAGAATAACACCCTACAGTAGGACATTGCTCACAGCACAAGACAATTTCTAAGGGATAAGGTGGAGATAGGAGCACCGAGGCTGAGACTTCCACAACAACTAAGTGAGACACTGAAGAGACCATGTATCTGTGCCTTCCTTCTCAAGACCATTGTGGGTTTCTGAATATGTAGCTCAAATGTATTTAATTCTTTCAAAGCCCCCTTGCTAAATAACGGTGACTTACATGATTTAGCAGTATTAATAAAAAAGGATCCATATGCCACATATAAAACAGCTTTAAAAAACTTCACAACTTGTTGCAGAATATTTGCACACTGTGAATATGTGTGTTGCCAAGGCACCTGCTGATTGGTTTAACAAAGAGCTTAATGGACAATAGCTAGGTAGGAGAGATAGGTGGGAGTTCTGGGGAGAAAGGGAAAAAGGAGGAAATCAGGCATGCCTAAGTGGGAGATGCCAGGAGACATGGAAATGAAACAGAAAGTACTAGACACAAGAGAGGTAAAAACCACATGAGAGAATGTAGATTAATATAAATGGGTTGGTTAATTTAAGTTATAAGAGATAGTCAGGAACAAGCCTAAGCTATAGGCCAAGCTTTCATAATCAGTAAGAAGTCTCTGTGTCATTATTTGGGAGTTGGATGGTGATATAGAAAAAGATTCATTACAACTGATTCAGAGAATGTGAAGAAGCAATAGCTAATTTATTGTGAAAAGTTATGTTATTTAAATAATTTTACAACTACTAAGTACTTGCAAATATAATTTTCATAGGATCAATACACAAAGAAAGGTGATGATATGTGTATACTTATCAGAAACTTAGGAAACCAGAAAACCTACTGTCCTTTTTAAAAAATTAGTGCTTATGCAGAACAGTATCAGTACTGATTATGTTCATATTAGATAATGCTTAACTTAGATATAATAATTGTAAAATCTGTGTATTTTAAAATCATTTGATATATCCACACTAGACCTAAAAATGTTTTGCAAATGTAAACCCAATACACATAACCTAAAAATATGTCACATATTAAATATAGTCAGTTAATTCCATGTAGTTCAATTTCTATAACTTAAAAGTAGAATTTCTCAAAATAAGCTTTAATTTTACTGAAAAACAAATGGTAGTTTTCTCAGTTTACCAACCATCATTCTCTTTCTTAACCCAATAGAAAGTTCTTTATCTATCTATCGACAGTCCTATAGCCACAAAGGATTTACCAACATAAATAAAATGAAAAACAAACTGGGAGGTGGGGAGGTAAAAAAGCACAAATTAAGAGTCCTATCAGTACTCCATCATCTTTCTTGCAGCTCTTAGAAGGCATAAAATCCCTGTGAAACAGAGGTAAAGACTTGGTAGAGATGGGGATAGAATAAAAAAAAAAAAAAAAAAGAACTTGCTGATGGAGAATGCTCTTCTGTGTATGTTTATCTTATTGGTTAATAAATAAAGCACTGTTTGGCCAATGAGGCAGAAAGATAGGTGAGACTAGGAGTCAAGGAGGATTCTGGGAAATGTAATAAAGAAGTGGTGATCCAGGCAGGAAGTGACATAGCAGGGAGACTCATATAAACAAGGGTAAGAAGGAAGTTGTCCCTTTTTCCCTTTTCTCTTCCTCCTGGTCTCTGCTCTGGAGTCGCCATGTGATCCGTCATGGCAAGAGAGGGTGCCATCGGAAGGCATCCTCTATAAGTCTTATAAAATATATAGATTTATGATAATTAAGACTGAGCTAGCAGATGTGAAGTCCTAGTCATTGGCCAAACAGCATTTGTACCTAATATAAGTCTCTGTGTGTTACCTGGGACCTTAACGTGTCGGCGGGCGGAACTCGGGCAGCCTGGCGGAAAGCGCCCACGTGGCGGCAGGGCTCAGGTGGCTTTGGCGGAAAGACTTATTGCTACAACTTGCTTTACCCAAAGAATAAGGTGTTCTTCAACACACCCTAGCAATACCAGAGCAAAGCAAAGCAAATGATTTATCAGTCCATTCAGCTCAAGCACTGGACAGACAACCTGGCCAGTGGTGCTATCTGGACAACCCAGGGATTCCAGTACTGTGCAAAAACCAGCCTTCTCAGTCTTCAACAGGTTGCTTGCACACACCAGGTTAAGACAACATAATAATAAAAAGAAGAATGAAGGAGGAGGAGAAGTATTTGTTCACATGAGTACAAATGAGAGGTATTAACATTTACAAGAGTCCTAACCTACATATACATACTGAATATACATTACTGCTCAAAAGCAGATTAAGGCAGCTCAACCAGAAAGAAAGGAAAATAAAAGGCAGCCAGGGGACATTGAACTATAGACTCAATCAGCATCATATTTTAACACTGGGCTTATTGTAAGTATTCTGACCTTAGTTATAATTTATAGGTCAAAACATTCAAAGTTGAAAGCTCCAGTCAAGAATGGAGCTTCTTTTTAGTCTATAGAATAAGAAACCCTACCCTTCTATTTCACAGTATGGGGGACGGGGGGGGGGGGGTGTACTGAGAGATCTACCAGAGGCACCTGTGGCTTTGACCATGCCCATCTGGTCACAGGTGCCTATGTGAGCATAACTTAATTTGTACATACACAGGGGTGGAGGGGGAGAAGGGGGGTTTCTCTGTGTAGCTTTCAGAGTCAGCCCTGGAACTCACTCCGTAGACCAGGCTGGCCTCAAACTCAGAGAGATCTGCCCCCCTTTACCTCCTGAGTGCTGGAATTAAAGGCATATACCACTACCATCCAGTTTTCACAGTATTTCTAGAAAATTATATATATATATATATATATATATATATATATATATATCCTAAGCAATGTACAAACATCATACTAAAAAACTATATAGATCTCACTTAAGGAAACAGACTGAGAATGATGGGGCTAGAATAGTAGTTCAGTGGGTCAATGTGATACCTACACAAGTATGAGAACCTAAGTTCAGATGCCACTCATCTATATTTAAAAACAAACAAACAAAAAAACTGAGCTTGGCCATATTTCCCCTTAACCCTAAGTCTGTGGGCAGCAGTGTGGAAACAGGGGATTGCTCTCTGGCCACATCATGCACTCTAGGTTCACTGAAAGACCCTGCCACATGCATTGTAGACTCAGGAGGACAAAATGATAAGAGTAAATAGCCAAGTCCTCTTCTGGCTTCCTCACATCATGTGCATAGGCATGTGCGTGCACACACACACACACACACACACACACACACACACACACACACATCACACACACATATCACACACACACACACACACACACACACACACACACACACGACACATTGCAATACTGATTTGTTAGCCACAAAGTTAATCTAGGACATGGAACTCAACTTCCATTCTAACAGGTAGTGTATATATGTATCATCCTATAACAACAATAGTCTAAGGGAAATAATGCACAGCTTGAATGGTGAAGACTAGAACTATTAACTCCCTGAAAAACTTATGGTCTGAATCAATATAACTTCATTGTTCTAGGACATATGACCCCAGTAAATTATTTGACTGTTCATTACAGGGACTTCTAGAAATATCCATCAACCACTTAATAAAGAATCAACAGTTCACAAAATTCTTTGACCGCTGTCCAGCTGCAGCATGACCAAGAAAATGCAGATGTACATACACATGAACATACACAGGTGTAATGAAAGACCTTAAACCAAACTTTGGTTCTCAGTACAAAACAGTGGGTTTGAAATATGAAGAACTATGTACACACATAAAAAAGTTAAGAAAACAAAAGTATTAATGACATCGCTGAACACAAAACAGGTTATAATTTTCTTTGTGTATACCTTCAGTTTTCCCAATGAGAATGGGGGCATTAGAGATGTATCTAGGAAATAAAAATGTCTTTGTATTATTTGTTGATAGCACAGGTTTTTTTTTATGTAAGGGTCCAGCACATTAAAAGCTATCGACTGCCAGACAAAATGAAAGAACAAGGATGCAACTGCCAGACCCCAAGGTAACTAAACAGTATGTTCTGTTGACCTAGCAGTTCACTGCTTCAGACACCCACACCTTTAAACTTTCAACAAGTCTGGAAGCAGCCTGAGAAGCCAAACAAAAAACTTTAGAGAGCAGAGAGCTCAGAGTGATCAAGGACCAAGCAAAAGCTGCTAATTTTCTTAGATTTTGCTCATGATTTCAATGCAGATCTCACCAGAGAGAACATTAAGGATGTCCCATCTATCCCATGCCCACAGGCTCCAATCAGAGCACACATGAGGAATTCCTCTTGCCATTAAACTTTCTCCCTCCTCTGCTGACCTTTGAACCTCATGTGTTTTGGCTCAGGGAGTATCCCTCTATGTGGAATGGACTCCCAAAGTCCACACCTATGCTAGGGATAAGTACTGATCTACAACAGGCGGCCCCATGGATTTCCGAGGTCTCCTCACTGAAACCCACGTTCCTGGTGTCTGGATCAGTCCTGTGCTGGTTTCTTCTAGTTCCATCCATTTTCCTGCAAATTTCAAGATTCCATTGTTTTTTTCTGCTGGATAGTACTCCATTGTGTAAATGTACCACATTTTCTCTAACCATTCTTCAGTTGAGGGGCATCTAGGATGCTTCCAGGTTCTGGCTATTACAAATAGTGCTGCTATGAACATGGTTGAGCAGATGTCCTTGTTGTATGAATGTGCTTCTTTTGGATAAATGCCTAAGAGTGTAATTGCTGGATCTTGTGGTAGACTCATTCCCATTTTCCTGAGGAGTCGCCATACTGATTTCCAAAGTGGCTGTACAAGATGGCACTCCCACCAGCAGTGGAGGAGTGTTCCCCTTTCTCCACATCCTCTCCAGCATAAAATGTCATTGGTGGTTTTTTTTTTTATTTTATTTTAGCCATTCTGACAGGAGTAAGATGGTATCCCCGAAGTGTTTTGATTTGCATTTCCCTGATGGCTAAGGATGTTGAACAGCCCAGAGACTGGGAAAAGATATTCACCAACCCCACATCTGACAGGGGGTTGATTTCTAAAATATACAAAGAATTCAAGAAGCTAGTCTCCAAAACACCAAATAATCCAATTAAAAAGTGGGGTACAGAACTAAATAGACAATTCTCAATAGAGGAATCTAAAATGGCAGAGTGGTTTTCAGAGGACAGAGAAATCACATTTAAATCTCTAGAATGTCAAGTAAGTTAGTGACCACCAGTCACCACTGAGTGTGGTGGGAGTGGAAAGGAAGCAAATACCAGAGCACAAGAGCTTTCTGGAAGTCCCATTTTTATTCTTTGCATCATATCATGAGACACAAAATTTGAGATTTGGGGTCTACATAGCCTACAGCAAGGCCATTTAATTATCTAACCACAAAGATAGAGTATAAGAAAATAAGATGTATTTTGCTCTTATGCTCTCTCTCTCTCCTCTCTCTCTCTCTCTCTCTCTCTCTCTCTCTCTCTCTCTCTCTATCTATCTCTCTCTGTGTGTGTCTCTCTGTCTCTCTCTCTCTCTCTCTGTCTCTCTCTCTCTCTCTCTCTCTCTCTCTCTCTCTCTCTCTCTCTCTCTCTCTCTCTCTCTCTCTCTCACACACACACACACACTCAAGAGAGAGATTCCACTATGAAGTAAATTGAACAACCCAACAAACTTGACATCTCTCAATTTTTGTAATTACTAATTATGTCAAATGTGTTTTTTAATAACAATCTCAGACCCTTGTAAATAAATCTGAGACATTATTTCTTAATGGGGACTTTACAGAGTTCTAGATATCTGACACTGGTTCATTAAAAAGAATAAAAAGGGACTTGTAATGAAAGCTAAGTTCAGAAAGTTAAAGAATAAATGCCAATGAAAAGACAGTAAGTACTCTCAACAACTATATGGTGACACATCTATTGTTCTGTGCATTTGCCAATCAGCATTGTTATGGCCCTACAAAGACTCCAGTGCACCAGACTGTGGCTAATTATGTATATTCAAGTGATTAGCAAGCACTTGTTGCCTCTTTCACACCACCCTCCAAACAGCAGCCTTTGAGAGGAGAATAGACTGCAAATTTATTGAGAGAACACTGTTAATCCTTTGGGGAGAATGTAAATGTAAACAGGACTACTCTACATCAAGGTGCTTTGACAACAACAATCATCTGCATAAACACATGCTCAACAACAAACAGGTGTTCTATTTCACAACTAGCACCCATTTGATGCTTTCAAGTAAGCAGTACACACAAACTGTTAGGAGTACTTTGAAACCAGCTGCAATTACTATAATTAGCTGCTTTCCTACACTTTTGTTTGCTTTTACCTGTTCAGTACTGTGCCTATGCCAAGTCATACACTCCAAGTCAAATGACCAGTTTAGGGCTTCCTCTTAAGGTATGACAAAACAAAACAAAACAAAACAAAACAAAACAAAACAAAACAAAAAACCCTCAAACTCAATTTAAACTAATTCAACTAGAACCTTCTGCAAAACAGTCCAATCAAAACTACTGAAAGAAAAGATAGGGCTTCTGTTTTTAAACCATGCATCGATGAGACAAAAAGATAAAGCTTTTCTAAAATCTGTTTTCATAATACTGTCTCAGACGAGACTAAAGTTATTGTAGAGTTGATTGAATTTAAAAATATTTTTTAATTTTACAGACTAAAGATTGAGTAAATGGGTTACTAGATATCAAATGAAATAATACATAGTGATTAAAAGGCGTGGCATGTCAATAGTTATAGCTATTACATAGCATGGATAGGACAGAAAACATACTGTGTGTGCCACTGTACTCCTGTACCTATTCAGCACCTCAGAGTATATGATCACCAAAATCTTTAGGAATATATGTGACTAAAGGCAAATACAAATCAAAGATCATAAATAAACCAAAACCTTATACTATTATTTACCAAAGAAACTGAGTGAACTTAGTTTTAATTGTTATTCTATCACTTAAAATATTTTAAATATCAAACTTTTTATATATTTGCAAATTTTAAATTAAAATATAATTACATCATTATCCATATCTCTCTCCTCTAACTCCTTCCACCACCCACATTGTGGGAGCACACCCGCACACATACATACATACACACACACACACACACACACACACACACACACACAAAAATACAACCTGCTGAGTCCATTTAGTGTCACTTGTATGTATATGATTTCAGGGCTGACCACTTGGTATTAAACAACCAATTAGGAGGTTCATTCATGAAGAAAACTAATTTTCCCTCTCCCAGAAGTCTGTTGCTCATACCTGCAGCTCTTCATCTAGAGAGGAGACCATGGCATTCACCCTTCCATGCTAGCATGTCTGCTGGTGATGTCCCTCCTTATTCAGGTCTTGTTTTGGCATCCATACTGTTGAAGTCTCATGGGTAGGGCTTCCCTGACATATTCTCACTGCAGATTTCCTGATCCCCTAGCTCTTGCAATCTTCCCACCCTTTCTTATTCATTGTTCGTTACACCCTCAGTTTTGGGATATGCTGTAGATATATCAATGGGGGCTAAGCACCCTAAGGTCAGTTTTGACCAGTTTTGGTTTTCTGTAATGGTCTTCATCTGCTATGAAGAGAAGCTTCTTTGATAATATGTGCTACATTTACCTATAAGGATAAACATTTAGAATGTAGCAAAGAATTATACTGTTCCAGTAAAATGGCAGTAATAGGCTCTCCTGTGAAATCTATGATCTCACTAGCCATGAGTACTTATCTACGTTTCCAGTATGAGGCATGATTCCCTCCTGTTGAACTGGCCTTGGGTTCAATTAGTTACCACCAAGTTACTGTGAAGACATGAATGTCATTATTCTACATTTTGGGTTATCTTGCCATGCTTGTCCTTGCTGTGGTTCAAAGGTGTCACAACTGAGTAGAACTAATGACTGCTTTTCTTCCTTGACAGATTGTAGAGCACCCTCAGGTAAGATCCAGCTCCATTCCTGAGTCCTGTGTCCAATGTATATGTTGTCTTCAGCAACAGGGACTTACCTTCAACTTCTGGGAGGAAACATGGGCAACAGCAATAGCCTATATTGCTCTCAGATTCTCTCAGACTCTCCTGACCAACAACTCAAAAGGAGGTTTCCAATGCCTAGTACTTAGTCTTTGTTAGATAGTCTATGGCCCTCGTGTGAAATATTATCATCCCATGTGTTACAACTTCATTTAAACTACACACACACACACACACACACACACACACACACACACACACACACACACATATATATATACGCTTAAATATACTATACATAATTCTTAGTAAATATAAAATCACATGATTCCTTATGGATTTTTCAGACATCTTCAGTGTTATATATCCCTTTTTGCTCCCTCTCCTATTTGGACATTCCTCTCACAAACTCAAGCCCCTCCCCATTTTTCCCATTAGTTCTTTCATGTCACCTGTATCAATCAGATTTCAATAAAACTCTGGTCAAAGAAAACAAACAAAACAAATAGCATCAAATGCTATCTAGCATTTGACTGGCTTGGAAAGCAACAGTGATATCATTGTTTCTGCTTAAATATATTTTGAAAGCAAAGCAGAACAAAAATGGGAAATATAGAAATACAACTTTTAATAAGAGCCTTGAAATGTACTAAAACAAAGTCAGAGATTTTCCCTATCTGAAACAAGATAGGGAAACAAGTACATAAAAATTCATATACTTTAAAATCAACCTCCAAATCGCCTTAGATGAACAAGTAAATGAACTTTTGTCCAATTAAACAGCATACATGAAATATGTGAACACAAAGCAATTACCATCCCAGTGTACTCCTCAGACTACCTCCACCCAGCCACATCTATGTTCTCTTTTAGGCAGGTGTGTGATTCTTGTTTTGTCACACTTTCCTTTGGTCCTGCTCCCATCCACATTTCACCAAAGAACTCTTCTTTTAGATCAGATTAACCTTCCAAGATCCTCAAGGCATGTGGTTTTGCTGTAAACAAAACTGAACTTGAGCAAGCCACTTTGTTCTTTTTGACTCAGTATACTCATTTGCAAAATGGGGTGGGGGGATATGTTATACCTCATAAGGCAGTGCTTAAGAATTAAATGAGAAAATTCATGACACGAAGTAACTACTCAATAAAGCATGGCCACTACTGCTATTCTCTGCCCCTGGTTAAACGCCCCTTTCCCACTAGTACTGCTAGCTTTTCTCATTCCCCAGCATTTATCAAAGCATATATGGCATTATATTTTGCTAAAAAATAAAGAGGTACAAAAGAAAAAGGAAAGCTAAAGCTGGTACTCAAGACAGAAAGGAACAAAAGCAAGTAGGAAATGGTGGATTTCCTTCAGGTATTATTCAAATAAAATTTTCTTACTGTCCTAAGAATTTGGATAGCATTACTCTTAACATCTATCATGATGCTACACTATATATAAGACACCATACTAAGAGGTCAGCACCAGAAATTACAAGGTGGAAATTGTAAGAATAATTTGTTATAAATATAAAAAGATCAATAGCAAAACAAGATTCCTCTTTTTAACCCATAATAAACAACACATATAAAACTGAACCAGGACATATTTGCACACTACAAAAAGAATCCAAACACTGAAGTACTTTGGTCACTTCCTACAAATTAGATGTTGATTCTAAATGTAGACTAGCTTTACGAACAGAGATTAAGATAAACCAATATACTCCAATTGCACCAACTACATCTAAGGCCCAGAGAAGTTAAACAGAAGAAAGCAACAATGAATAGACTCTTCACCAAAAAGAAATGTTTGTTTTTGCAGGTTAGTGCCACCATTTTTTTCACATTTGCATCCTAATAGTTCTACTTGGTCTCCCCATTATGCAACAGTTCTTACAATCCAGCCAGCTACCCTGACAACTGGGTTCCTTTGCCAGGGTGGCTTTGTCTAAACCCTAAAGCTGTGCTTGGCTTTGCACTCAGCCCAATGGCTGTCTGTGATCTGAATGCCAATGAGAGTCCAGACCCTGTTGTCTAACAAGCCAAAGACTAAAAGGTCTCCCTGGGGTCAACAAACTGTCTCGACTACTTTCATAAACTTAAAGGACTAGAAAATGCAGCTACCCATGCATCTTATTTCTTAGGTTGACAACAGAAAGAACTAAACATTTAACCAGGATCAGAAACCCCAGAGATTCAAGTTTAAATCAGAGAGGGTCTAAAATCACATAACAATGAAGTACTTTTTCTTTTTTTTTATTTCCATTTTTTATTAGCCAAAAATTTATCTTTTTGGGAAGTTATTTTTCTTTTTTTTTCATTTATTTAGATCATAAATAAAGTCATGCACAATTATGATACACAATACAGTATGTTCACAATGGCATGGCTAAATTAAACCAATTAACATGTTATAGCACCCATATTCATCATTTTTGTTTTGAGAACACTTAAAGTATACTATCTCACAACTTTTAAAATATAGCATATTGTTATCAACCAATCATGCTCTCAGTAGACCTCAAGACTTCACAGAGTCCATGCCTCTTGTCCAACTGCAGTTTTATATCCTTAAACCAATCATTCATTGTTAAAAGACCCACATTGAAGCCTAATAGCCACAATTCTGCTCTCTGTTCCCATAAGTTCATCATTTCTAGGTTACACATAAAATTGAAATTGTGTGACTTTTGTCTTCCAGTGTGTCACTTATTTTTTGGCAAGCATATAACTTTACTACTTACTAAAGATGAAATCAAATTTGCATGCACAAGTGAGCACTCTCTGAAACACCTTGGATTCATCACGTTTGAGTTTCAATTAGCATATATATATATATAGATAGAGAGAGAGAGCAATAATGGCAATATGTTATGCATCAATAGCAGCAATTGCTTTTCCAGGTTCTGCAGTCATTTGAACAAAATTGTAGAGACATCCAGCACACTCCATTTAAAAACACAAAAAACTAAAACAAAAACAAACAAACAAACAACAACAACAAAAAAGTAAAATACAAAATCCCAGAAAACAGCGCAGTTCTGTTACTCTTGTGGTACTTGACACCATTTTTTTTCTTCTAAATAGAAATAAGCTTAATCTGAAATAAAAATTTAGGTGAATAAAAATTTCATATTATTAAATGTGAAAATAAGTAGAAAATTTACATGTTCAAAAGTATGTAAGGACCTCAGAACCTACTCTTTACTTAGTAGTTGGTTAGAGGAGGTAAATAGTGCCAAAATTTAAATTATGAATTTTGTGTTCAGCTACAATATAAAAAATGGAAAATTATATAACTAAAGAATCAACTAATAGATAATACCTTCCACACAGCAATCCTGAAAAATACTAAAGTTCAATCGTAGAACTACTGAACTTTTTAGTTTAAATTGTCAATGAAATATAACATTTATGACTTTTGTTTACACATTTGAATTTTCCACTGTTACTATTCAATTCCTCCTATTTCATAATTGGGGCTCCTGTTTCTTCCTTACAACTAATTCAGCAGCCATTCTCTTACTTAAATGCCAAAACTTATCAATTTTAGCTCCTTGGTGGCTGGTTCTCTCAGACATCCTCTTTACACAGCTGCTGCAACCCCAGCTCAGAACATAATGCTCCCTCACTGAACTCTTGGGCAAGTCTCCAGGCTGATTTCTAGTTATTAATATATAATGTCAAAGACACACAAATGTCAAAGTTTCTAAAAAGCTGGACATATTTGAGCTAGCAAAAGGAAACAGGTGAGATTAACTTGAGTGGCATTTTATTAATTAAATACATCCAAAATATGACTTCACCAAGCCCTCATAGAAAAATATTTTACTTTTTTGTATTAGGAATTCAAAATCCATTGTACCTTTTCTACTTATAACATAGCTCAACTCAGACTGAAAGCTTTCAGCACTTTAAGGGACATGTGAGCCTACTCAAAAAATACTTGAAACATATTTTAACTTTGCTCTAATTTTAAAATTATAATTTTAAAAATAAAATCTAAAGTTGCTTCTCAGCCATACCAACCATACTTTGAGAACTCAACAGCTATATTTAGTTTAGGACTATCTTGCTGAATAATACAGCTGTAAGTTCTTCAATATGCCTCTTCTAAACCAGTCTCACATTATCTTAGAACTTAAAAGCCTTTTCACTACTTTCCATTAATCTCCTGGCAAAACCCAAACACTTGTAAGGGACTCCTAAGACTAGATTGATCTTCCTTTTTCAGCCTCAACTAGCTCCACATTCCCTTTCTAGACAATACTTCTTCCAGATCAGGGTCATCATGAGCTCTGTCCATCCTGACCCTTCTTTTACTGTTGGTTCTGCACAACTCCCCTGTTGCCCATTCCCATCAACAGACCAGCTCATTCTTCAACTTTCAATTTAGAGACCCCTTTTTATCTTCTTAGAGACACAACACACTAGCTATCTCTAAAGGTCAGGAACTATGTTGCCCCTGCTCTCACATTCTTGCTTGTATTAAAGTGGGAAAATTTTTTATAGGTACTCAGGAATTATGAATTATTCTTAAGGAGGATATGAGCTTCTTTCAGTATGCTGAAGATGTGTCCACAGTGCCAGGAAGACAAGCATTGTCAATGATAATTAATTAATTTACACTGCTTTTTGTCTACAAGCCTAAATTTTCTGTTTCCCTACTGTGTATTTCTTTACTATGCTCCAAATCTGTTTTAAAGTTTGAAGGCACCATTTTCCATCCTTATAACTTCTTTCTGACAGTCCACTACATGGTTTTACTATCATTTAACTAAAAATAAACTATATATAAGGGAAACTGCCAAAATATTGCAGTATTAAAACTCAAAAGTCAAAGTTGAAATGTACACTACAAAATAACATTCTGTGCTCCTAGTCCTGTAAGGCCACTGAAAGGGCAGTGCTCCTGATAGTCAGAGAAATTTCCTCAGTAAAAGGAATCATGCCATTCCAGATTCCTATGTCTTTACTATTCTAATTCTGATGGATAATTCTGGGGGAAATATCTTCATATGAAGAATTCAGTTCAGAGCCTTTTCTTCCTTTTGAAAGTAGTGGGTTGTAGAAAATGCAAATATTCCATTTTCCTTTATGGAAGGAAACAGGTAACAGCAAGAAGCAAAATTTTATTGGAACACAGACACACCTATACTTTACATGTTATCTGTGACTATTTTCTTGCACAATGGTCACAGAGATGAGTAGCTGCTATTACATTTTAAAAAACTATACTATCTGCCAAGATAATTACCAACAGAGACCTCTGTGCTCTAGTCTATTATCCTGCTTGAACAGCCTGAAACATGCTGGAGAAAGTCTGCCTAATTCTGCAATTCAACAGGTCACTTGGCTCTCACAGAAAAACCTCCAATTTCACTGCTATCACAGTACAGCTGATGCCTTACACATGGTTTCACTTTCGATGCAGTTTCAGTTGCCCATGGTCAGTAACAGTCTGGCATATCAAACAGAAATAAAGAGTTGATAAATTTTGTTCTGTTCTGATTAGCATGATGAGAGATCTTGCACCATCTGCTTCAACCACCCAGGGTGTGAATCATCCTTTCGCCCATGTATCCACGCTGTATATCCATCCTGTACTTGGTAGCTGTCTGAGTCAGAAGGTGTGTACTGCAATGGTATCACAGTGCTTGTGTTCAAGTAATCCTTCAGGAGCTTAATGCGTCATGATCCCTCTAATAATCATTTTACTTTAATCCATCTCATCACAGAGACATCCCAATTATCACAACAACAGTGATAGACATGTAACCAAGAGAAAGACACCATATATTTACATATCACTGTGTATTATTACAAATGGTCAAGTTTAAGTTATTGTCATTTACCTTTTACTATTCTTAATTTTAAGTTAAACTTTGTCAGGTAAATAGGTGTATGGGAAAATATGAACTAAATAGCATTTCAGACTATATGCTTTTCTCAGGCATCCACTGCAGGGAGGAACAAACGCATTTTGGCCTCCATCCTTGCTCGTCATATTGTATCTAAGTCTTTAGAAGGCCAATTAGGAGACAATCTTTTAGACATCCAAATACAGCCTCTATTTATAACTTCTATGCATATTTATTGAACTCTAACACACAAAGTTTAAGAGAAGCAGTCTCAGTCAAATGCTTGTTCAGGCTTTGAAGTATATGGAAATGTGTTCTTGAAGCCAATGTTAGCCCTTCATCAGGAAAATTGGTATCACTAATGTTCACGTCATCGCATATCTAACTCCATGGTCCTGACAGACAATATATCCAACTAGCGTTATAAAATCCAGCCTAGTTCTTCAGAGACTTACAACTTCATGTCAGTCCACTGTTTCATGAAACCATGGATCTGTTTTCTGTAGAAATGTTACAAGTCTTTGAAATTGTTATTTGTTTCTTTTATGCTTCTGTGTGTTTCCCTCAAAACAGATAACCCAATATTATTCAGGAAGATGCAAAGAGATAACCTATTTACAATAATATCAATTTATGCCACAAATTTATTAAGGGAAAATGGAAAAACAAGATGCCAAACAGGCTGCCCAGTCTCCTCTCAGAGATCAGGCCTCAATTTCAGTTTCCTGAGACTGAATAAGCAGTTTATGAGGAAAAGCTATGAATAAAGGAGAATCAAAGTCCAACACCTCCAACATCAAGGAGGCCTGGTACATAAAGTACTAGGCCAGGCCAGGCCACAGCTCAAGCACAGGACCTGGGATTTGTCCAGGCCTGCCCAAAAATAGAAAACTGTAGCTCTGACCACCCCTTGACTAGCCCCAGCCAATTAAAACATACTAATATGATTGCCACTTGTTTAAACCAATCATAACTAAACTGACTTAACTTCCTTAGACACTCCCTTCAGTAAGGCTTAAAAGAAGTCCCACCTCCTTCTCAACTTGCTTTTGTGTAGGGTAGATGGCTCCAGCATGCTGGTATAATAATAAAAAAAGACTCTGCTTTTCCATCAGATCTGGTCTCTTGGTGGTCTTTGGGGGTCTGGACTCGAGGCACAACAATGGTACATTCTTCTTTAGTCTCATGCTAATGTTCGCCAAACTAATTTTTACTAGTGATAATTCTGTCACATATAAATATCTATCTATAAAAATAACACTCAAACTGGGTATAGTGGCACATACCTGTAATCTGAGCATTACAAGGAGAGAGGAAAATCTTGAGTTTCAGGCCAGCCTGGGCTACCTAGTCAGACCTTGTCTCAAACAAACAAACAAAAATCACAAATAAATAAATTTAATAATGACAGGGAAGTAAGTTACAAACCCAACCAACTTTTAATAGACAGTCGGAAGTCCTGCATATTTCACAAAATAACTTCTGGGGCTCACACATTACACATGCGAAATACACACTCTACCACCACCCAGTACCCCAATCCTCATCACATAATCCATGTTTATTTCAATTTCTTAACCAATTTTACCCTATGTAAGATCATTTATTTAAAATGTTAAAAATCTCACATTTGTATGTTTTCTTCTAGTTTCTTAAGTAATTTAATACAAACAGCAGACATAATGCAACATAAGCTACTTATTACTTTATTACTAATTCAGTTTATTTTTGGTTCTGTAATTTTGTTCTAGAACAAAATTAAATATAAGAAAAACTGCAAATGAAAGCTGTTAGGTTTTGGGTTTTTTTTCCAATTACTAATATTTTGGAGAAAGTACTAAAAAGAGAAATTTTAAGATGAAAGGAACTTCCCTTTCTTAAATATTTTTCATGCCAATTAGGCAGTAATCTGAGGTCACAATATTCAAAAAGTATTTACCAAACACAATTTAATAAGTTATAATCCTCTATAGTCTATGCTACATGCACCCCTATGACCGATAATCTTCCTAAACTGAAAAAAGTTAAAAGTGAAACTCATACTTAAAAAGACCATAATTATGAAAACTATGGGATTTCAGAAAGATTAAATATAATCTTTAATAATCAGATACCATATTTTATATTTCTCTTTAGATAATATAGAAAGAAAAGTGTTGTACTTTTTACTATTTTCATAAATCTACTTATCTTTCTAAGCGTATTCTCCAAACTCTCTAGTCTTTAAAAAGAAAGGAAGCTAGTACTCTGTTTACAAGAAATCCTGGGCACAAAATATTCAAGGGTTCCAGAGTATCTTTTCACAAAAAAATGTTTCAAAGAAATGAAACATTAAGTCACTTAGCAATGGCTGCTATTAGACACTAGCTTAAACATACAAGCTGTAGAGTATTATATGTTCACTATGTCAAGAGGGTAGGCAGGAGGTACACCAGCTTTAAGAGCTACAGACCAAAGTACCACATGGTATTTGCTTCATGGACCCTTGGCCATAGCATTCACGCTGTACTATGTGAGAAGCTAGAAAAGATAACACATGAGAAGGTTAGCTTCCACCCCAGAAACATAGGTCAACAAGACTGCTCAAGGAAATCTGAAACTCTGTTAAAACATAAGTTTGTAAATGGCCAGTGCCATTAAGTTAGTTAGGCACACCAACTTTAAATACACTTTCCTTGATGTCTAGTTATACTTTCCTAGGAGGATAAAAGCTAACACATTTGTTTAAAACACTTCATTAGCTTTTCTTCAAATAATATATATCAATAACTAATCTTAGTACCACCAAGAGGAAATTCATTGACATTACTTTTGTTTGAAATATTAAAGAATATTTGCATTAAGAAAAGTTTCCAAAGAATTTCATATTCATCAACTACAGGTCTAGGAAAAAATATGTGTCAAATATTTTACATAATATCTAATTTAAAATATTCTTTCTAAACATGAGAGGTATGAGAGGTGTGTGTGTGTGTGTGTGTGTAAAACACTGGGATCAAACCCAAGGCCTCACAAATGCTAATAACACTCTACCACTGAGCTATACCTAGCTCAAGGTAGGTATGTATGTATGTATGTATGTATGTATGTATGTATGTACATATTTCAATTGTCATACAATTATTTCAGCACTCTTAAGTACCAAATGAATACAAACACACTCAATTTTATTAGTTATCAGTGGAATTCAGGATGAAAAACACAGTATCAATGGGATATACACCTGTAATCCCAGTTCCTAAGAAACTAAGGCAGGGTAATACTGGGTACAAGGCAATCCTGAACTACATAGGGTGATACTACCTCAAAACAAAAACAAAGAAACAAAAAAAATGGTCTAAAATGCCTTATTTGTGATGACTGTTCCCATGAGTTCTTGCTCATACAAAAGTTTATCTTTATTAACTCCTCAAAAGGATGTTCTTTCACAGGTAACAGTGTTTTCTATTTCATTCCTGCCACCTTCATCCTACAGTGGAGATGGCAGTGCTTGGGATGGAGCACAGGGCCTTGGACATTCTTGGGAAGCACTGTACCACCAAGCCACACCTTGACTCTTAATATTTCTTGAATTATTTTGTTGACCGTTTCTCAGTTCTGAAAAAAGTACGTACAGAGCACATCAGCCTGTTGCACGAGTTTTAACTGGTCTTAATAAATAAAAATCCAGAGCCAGATATTAGTGAGGTGAAAGATCAGAGAATCAAAGCAGCCAGCCACAGCCAATAGCTCTTTCCTCTACCTCAGACCAAATGGGCAGTCCTGTCTCCATGAATCCTGAGACTGACTGCCTCGACTGCAATGAGCTCCTGTCTCCTCCTACCTTTTTATATTCCTCTCTCCATCAAGAAATATTCCTTCCTTTCTCCACCTCCTTAGTGATGGGATTAAAGGCATTTCACTCCAAGTGCTGGGATCACCTTTGTGTGAGCTATTTCTCTTTTAGACTGGATCATTTTCATGTAGCCCAGGGTAGCCTTGAACTCACAGAGATCTGTCTGCCTCTGTTTCTCCTGAGTGCTGGGATTAAAGGTGTGTGCCACCACTGCCTAGTTTCTAACTAGTGTTGCTAGTTTTGCTCTCTGATCTTCAGGCAAGCTTTATTTGTTATATCATAAACAAAATATCACCACATCAGCCTTCAGGAAAATAAGGTATGAAAGACAAGTATAACATGTATTTGCTTAATGTGTGGGTGTTAGCTGTTCCATCTTCAATAAGCAGGCTACAATCCACATAACCACAGAGGTAAGGTATAGCCTAAGGGACTGGTCGGGGAGGGGGGGGTGGATTACCAAGGAAGGGGAGATAGTTACAGACAGATGGGACAGGGACTGGAATGGGAGAATGAAACAGGAAGTGGAAGGGAAGATGGGGAGCAGGAGGGAATATGGGAAGGAACACTTAAAACAAAGGGCCATTTGAAAGAGTGTATGGCAACCTAATATAGTAGAAGCTTCCTAAAATATATACACTTAAGAAGGTGATCTAAATGGATTCACCAGATAATGGGGGAGACAGAGACCTAATTTAACATCTATTATCAACAAATGAAGTGACTACGTCTACTAATAGGTTACATCTAATCGAGTTTTTGGCCAAAGGGTCCCATGGACAACCCTAAACAACTTAGGCTATTGTCAAGCTATTGGTTGCTCTCTACAAAGTAATAGAAAGGCCCTATTGCAGAAAAACACCTAAAAACTCACTGAACATGAAGGAGAGCTGGTGCCTACATAGAGCCATCACTTCTACTGACTAATGTTCATGGAACTGGAAGGTACTCTGCGTGCTACCAAAGGGGAAAAATAAACACCAGCTACAAACCCTTTGATCTGCAATGGTGACCTGCATGCAAGATATATTAGTGGGATAGTAGCACAAAGCTTACGGAAATAACCAACCACTATCTGATTGGTTTTACGACCTCTCCATGAGATGGAACCATCCCAGACACTGCTTGAGTGGCCAAGGACCTGAAAGTAGATAGGTCAAGGACCAAGGAGAAAACCAAATATTACTGTTCTTAAAGTAACAACTCGTAATGATATTCTGTTATACTTATAGATCAATGTCTTGCTCAGCTCTCACCAAAGAACTTTCTCCAGAAGTATATGGGAATAAATCAAAGGCCCATAGCAGGGTGCAGAGATTGAAAAACTTGGAAAACTCATTCCTAAATGAGATGGCTTCAGCAAGTACCTTCCCTCTAGGTTCAGGGAACTCTGATGAAAGGAAACAGAAAGACTGTAGAGGATGGAGGACACCAAGGAAACAAAGCCTTCTAAATACAGCAGTACCAATGCACACAACCCAAAGAGACTGTGGGAAGATGCTCAGGGCCTAATGGGGTCCCAGTGGTGAGAGTGGAAGTGGACACAGCTTCTTTAACCAAAAGCTTCTCCAACTGATAAGTACTCACAAATGAAAAATTAAGTTTTCTCTAATGAAGTCTCACTGAGTATACAAACCACTCTCAAGGCCAGGCTATACACTCAGCAATGACCAATACAAAATTATCTCAAGTGTTATTTTTTGGAAGCTTTTCAGTCGCATAATTGGTGGGGCATTTGTTTCTAAGGGTCTTTTGCTATATACTATGGTTTCCAATTTTGTGTTTTTAGAGGATGCCAATACATGTGTCTATGTCTCTATGTGTTTCTTATACTTTTTCTTCACTTCTCTGTTTTGCCCTATTCAGGTGTGTTTTTATTGTGTCTTATTTTATTATTTTTCTCTCTTTTTAGATGCTTGTTTTCTAATAAGAGAAGGCAAGACAGGTGTAGAGATGAATGGATAGGAAGGGGGGAAAGAGCTGGGAGAGGGGAACCACAATCAGAATGTACGGTATGAAAAAGAATCTATTTTCAATGAGAAAACAGAAAATAAGGACACACACACACACACACACACACACACACACACACACACACACACAAAAAAAAAAAAAAAAACCCTTTATTTTAAGACAATGCAGGTTACCAAAACATGTAGAGATTTTAGTGATCTTCCAATTTAAAACAGCAAACCAAGCAAAACAAACAACAGGTAACTAGCCTTCCAGGGTCACAAAACTAGCCATCAATAGGTAATATTAATCTTTTTTAAACAATCCTTCTTACCACTTAAGCCTTAGCTCTAAGAATGGAAATTTTACTATATAAAGAAGTGTACCGTACTGTGTTTTTGATGTTAAAATTCAATTAACTCAAGATACGATTATTATATTAAGCAAGCATCTGTAACACCAATTAATGTATCATATTCTATTTAGCTGGTAAATAGAATAGATTCCATATTTATACTTCAGTATTATTTTTCATCGAAATAACACTAAACCAAGCCTGTATTTAGTTTAAAAAAAAAGAACTAGTTAAAGTTAAAATGAAAACTTGTAAATCAGTTTACTGATAAGTTACAAGATCATTAATTGTCATTATCTGTGTTAGACATACTTTCACTTTTTATTCACAGAGAACATAATATAAAAGATGGGAAATGTCAGATTTTGAAGAACTAGGTCACAGGCTGAAGTGTGGATTGAAACTCTGGCTTGGGTCTAATTTAAACTAGCATAGTCTACACATAAAGATGATATACCATAGCATTTGTGCATATTTAACTCTTAGCAGCCAACAGTTAGATCTGGTTTTGTAAGAAAAGAGAAGTTTATCATAACAGTGAAGGGGGTGATCTTTCCCTTGACTGTGTCCAGTAAACTTGGTGAATATACTTAATATTAAAGCGAAAAGGAATCAAGAAGACCAGGAGACAAAGAATGAATCTGAAATCTCGGCCTGTGTTTTGCCTCTGGAGAATTCTTTGTCATGAAGAACATGAATGTGAGGTGGGTAGGCCGGTAAAAGCCAGGAACAACTGCAAGCTGCCATGCTGAGTTTAACAGCAATCATCAAAGGGGGCTTTGGGAGTTCACCAGCTGCAAAGATTTTGTGTTAGGCTGTGATTCCACTGGGAGGAGAGGAGACCCTAAATAATGATGTCAAAAGGGTTTTTACATGCCTAGGAAGCCATTTCACGCAAACAAACAAACAAACAAAAATCTACATTTGTTTCTGATGGAGGTTAAGGCCCCTGGAAGTTAAGTGATAGTGGCTATAGACAGCTAGTATTATCTAACTTTTTATGCCTGGTACAACAAGGGTATATAGTGGATAAAGGAAAATATAATAGTTTGACTGTAAAGTTCCTAAGAAATAAAACAAGTATTTTTTTCCTTGTGTGGGGAAAAAAAGGGGGTCATTTTGAAAGTTACATGACAAAGTGCATTTGAAGATAAAAAGAGACATTAAAATAATTTCAAAAGTAATTCCTTAATTTAAAAAGTACTTTCACATCATACTTATCAATACTGAGTACTGTTATATGAAATGCTTCATAAAATATCAGAATCTGTAATTCACAGTCACTGCTTCCATGTCCTTTTGTAGTAGTGGAATTAAGGTGTGCTGCTGGGAAGTCTCACTGGTTCTGTTCTGTTGCTCAAGCACAGCTCAGTAAATGCAACAAGTTCACAATCTGTCCAAAAGCAAATTAATTCCCACCAACCCAAGGAAAATGAGAGACTAAAGAAGATATCTTCATAGAACATAATATACACATATATTGATTGCAGACTAAACTATTACCTATAATTTAGTCCTAAAACACAATTTGCAAGTAAGTTCCTAATCAGTGAGTGAGTATCATAAGCAGTTTTGTGTCAAATATCAAGGCTTTCTTTAGTCTATCTCTAGTTACTCTAAAGAAGGTATTTTTTCCTTCCCCGTGTCTTACTAGTCTCTGTATTTGGTGCAAATGGATTTCCTGACTAACATACATTTTATGTAGATTAAACTAACAGGTACTTTTCCAAATGAAAAGGTATTATGTCAGGAGCACTAAGAAGATTAAATCTACCAAAATTTAAAAGGGGTAGTATAAGATGGCTTACTTACAATTTTAGAATTGCAGTTTTGCCAACATGGCTAAAAATTATTTGACATAATAATGGGTCACAAGTTAAATAAGATACCAATAAAAAGAGAACTATAAGAAAACACTGGACTAGATCATTAGGCAAATCACAGGCAAAAACCTCGGACATTATACCTTGTACCATATGATCTGCAATTCAACAATTCTAGTAGTGCAATACAATTTCACAACTATTCTCTATTAAAGAAAAAAATAAACCAGTAAGAATGCAAACTAAATGTTATAAATTTAGTAAATGTATTTTATAACATATCATATACCTGAACTGTTTATATATGATTCTGGGAATATCTAAATATTTGTTTTTATATGATTTTATGTTTTTAAAATAATCATATTGCAAAGCTTTCCAAGTAGTTCAGAGACTCTGAAAGAAGCAAATGAAAAAAAAATTGTGTATAGGCAACAAATCTGATATTGTGTCCTAAATATGACTCCTAGAGTAATTACTATTTTGTACTCCTAGAAAATTGCAAGTAAAAACTTTACATTCACAGATTTGGTGTCAACATGCATAATCTTGACCACTTAAAAAGAAATACTTTTGTTAGTACCAATAAAAAGCTGTTAGTACACGTAAAGCCAGGACCAATTCAGCAGACAAAGTAATTAAAACAATATTAAGGCAAGAAAATATCTTTAAAAATTCTGATGCATAATTTCAGAAAAATTTTAAACTTTTTAAAGTGTATAGCACCCCCCCAAAAAATTACTTAATGTGATTAATACAGGAAAACAAAAGAAAAAAAAAACAGCCAACATTAAGGCAAATTTAATGGTTTGGTTTTGTTCTAAAGAAGTTATCCTCTCCAAAGCAGCTGTACAACTAAAACAACCTGCATGAAAAACTGACTAGAACAGGCTCTTAAGATCACCAGGCTATTTATCAGGATATACTGTACTAGGCTGACTGAATCTTGAGCCAAAGACAGACTTACCATACGAGTCAGAGTGACATCTAGTGGCAAGTTGGCAGTTGTTACTGAAATACTTGTAGATACAAATGAACAGTACCTAGAGCAATACTGTTCAACATATATTCTACTATGATATTTTAAGCTAACATTCCTATTCCTTCGTGTACTCGAACCTCTGCTTCATTTCCTCAGCACCTCTACTCCTGTTTTCTCCCTATTTTCCCAAGCCTTAAGTTCTATTTCATTTACCTAGTTCTGTACAGAATCTAAGACTAATCCGTATTTTTCTCATTTACTTTTTCTTTCACTGTATACATTTTATCATTCTCTACCCTATTTCATAAACTGCTTTCTGTTTATTTCTTCTGAGGGTAAATATAGTAGGTCATGAGACCTAAGTCAAATTAGTCCACTTTAATTCCGGCAAACCTGGGAAATTGTTTATCATTTCTAGTTAACTATATGATTATTACCCAAAGTATGATACCACACTATCCATTATCTATTCAAAATCTTCTCCCCCCACACCCCATCCTTCTTACCTATCTATTAAGAGACAAGGGACAACTAAATGACTAAAACTTCAGGGTTCAAAGTTTCAGCTTGCCCTTGGAAAGTCTATTCAGAACGCATATCCTTTCCCTATGTCAGAGAAACATGACCAACTGTTTCAAGGGCTAGCTCCCTTTACAAGTACCATTTCTGTTCTTTCTCCAATGCTTAGTAATGTCTGTTAATTCTTTCTTGAATCTTCAGAATTTCCCTCCAAGTTTGAATGACTTCACTACAATCTACAAACAGGTTTAACATGTTTCTACCTCAAAAGATCTTTCCTGACATACTGCAATCTATTTTCTTTCCTTTTACTAAAAACAACTAAAAGACTGCTCTTTTTCAATTTCTTTAATAGTCCTTCTTTTCTGAACTCCATTTTGCTTTCTATCCTTACAATTTTACTTAACAATAATTGCTTAGACATGATCAATGACTTTATCATTAGTGTTCTCTTTGCATTCTCAAAATGAGAAAATGTCTCTTTCCCTTGGCCTTGAAAGAGCACAGTGATTCTTTTATGCTCTTTCTAGCTTCTTTCAAACTCCTCGGCCCTCTTCTTACACAGCCTGAATCAAATACAGTATCCATACACACTTCAGTAAAATAGAGGTGGAGCCTTGTCTGTGAAGAAAGTAGCTCATTTAGTAAGTGGCAATTAATTTGCTTGTATGTTTAGAACAAATATATAGTCTACAACTTATTGTTTCTCCTCTTATTACCTCCCTAAGCTCTCCTACACACACACACACACACACACACACACACACACACACTATTTTAGAAGCACAACAAGCTTAGTGTCTTTGTATTCCTTTTCTGGATAGTTCTGCAAAATCCTCTGAGTTTGAACTACTCTATACAGTACGGTTGTTAGTAAATGCTGTAATTATAGCAATTTACTATAGCCTTAAAAACAAGCTAATTCACTGAAATGACAAAATCATGTGTTGAAAAAAGAATCAAAGGCTGGAGAGATGGATGCTCTTGAAAAAGACCCAGGTTTGATTCTCAGCACCCACGAGGAGGCTCACGGCCATCTCTAACTCCAGATCCAGGCAATCAGTGCACAGGGTGCAGGCAAGCATGCTCACTCCTTTAATCCCAGCAATCAGGAGGCAGAGATGCTGATCTCTGAGTTCAAGGTCAGCCTGGCCTACAGTGAGTCCCAGGACAGCCAGGAATACACAGATAAAACCTGTCTCAAAAAAACTTTTAAGTGAACTATTTTAGCTGTTTGTTGGTATTGACCCATTAGGCTATAAACAGAGACAATACTTTGCAAAAGAAATCACTCATGTCTGAGGTACCCAGCCAATCTTACTTGTCAAAAACTGAACTTCTACAAGTCTCATTTACTTTCTACAAAACTCGGTTCTTTTAAAAAAAAATTTAAGTACCTCCTTTTAAAAGAAAAAAAAGTTATGAAAAGCAGGTAAGACTTTCAAAATATTATAAACACAGAATCTCAACGATCACATTTTAAATATCGAATGTATACACTGACCACTAGATAAATGGTAAGTGTTAAGGTATGCAAAATCCTATTCATAGTTCAAGAAAATGATAAAGTAGTCATTATTACCAAATTCTGATAATTAAGAAAGTCTACATGAGTAATATGGTAAGAAACTCAATATTTTATATAAAGAGTTGAATATATAATACAAATATACTTTATTTGTATTATAACACAAATATCTTAATACAAAGTCTAAATTTTGGGTATGTAATAGTCTCCTGTCTCTTGTGGGAACAGACAGAAGTATATTTGTGTTTTAAATAATGATGGGGTTTTTTTCCTGCTTTTTTCTTTTTGTTCTTAGTCCATCGAATAGTGTTAGCTCTAGGGAAAAGACAGATATCTGGCTAGCCTATCACAGCTGAGCTGGCTTAGTGCTATGTATAGGTCTGAAATAGCTTGTTAGAGTGTATTTTTTTATTGACTTAACATGGCTGAAAGTATTGTACAATACAGGTACAATACCAATAATCACCACTGAGACAAAAGTTATTAACAGGTCTGGAAAGTAGAAAAACCTGTTGTATACATACAAAATCATGCATTTATGCACCTGAAAGGTATACCCATTAAAGTGATATTGCATAGCCATTTTAAATGTCCTAAAACAATGAATCAATTACAGCAATCATAAACAGTGCCTTCTAAACAGCTTTGATGCTGAAATGAACAATATTTGTATTGATGACACTCAATTCAGCCTTTTGTGATCAATATAAATGCTATGTAAATTTTACACTATCCATATTCATTACCTAAATTTTACATAGTAATAGATCTGTTAAATTATTTCTTTTAAGCCAGGCATGGTGACACACACCTTTAATCACAGCACTCAGGAGAGGCAGGCAGATCCCTGTGAATTTGAGGCCATCCTGGTCTACAAAACAAGTTCAAAGACAGCCATGGCTGTTACACAGACAAAACCTATCTCAAAAACCAAAAAAAAAAATTAATAATAATTCCTCCAAAAATAAATAAAACGATTCTATCTTGAGGATTAATCACTTGCCACATTTTCTAAATATTATTTTGATTATACACAAGTCTTAGATTTTGCATTTCCAACTTTTTATTTCTCCAAAACCATGAAAAATGTAACTTTTTAAATAACAGAATTACTCTACAGATTTGTAAGTGGCCTATGCTCCTTTAATTTGCTAGTGGCTTCTGGGTAGTCTGAATGCTTTGTTCCAAGAATTATGCGCTAAACAGTTGTGAAAACTTTCACTTAACTCAGTTAACTGTTGTGACGAGGGTTGGCTAAGTTAGACTTACATCTAGGCCTAAGTGGGAAGGTAGAAGAAAGGAAATACAGTTGTTTAACTAGGGAAAGATATGTTGCTGTTTCACCTTGCCTGCCTAAGGCACCTGATTTGTCTATTAAAAAGCTGAACAGCAAATAGGTAGAGGAGGGAAAGGCAGAGAGCTGGTGGGCAGAGAGAAAAGGGCAGGGCAAGATCAGCCAGCCAGGCCCAACCAGGGAGACATGGAGGAAGCAGGAAAGCAGGATGGGCAGAGGGGGTAAAGAAGCCTCAGGGCAGAATGTAGATTAATAAAAACAGGTTAAATTAAGTTTTAAAAGCTAGCTGGAAACAAGTCTAAGCTAAGGTGAGTATTCATAATTAATAGTAAGTGTCCATGTCATGATTTGGAGGCTGCTGGTCCAAGAAAGCTTGCTACAAGTTTAATGTGTATGAAACAGTGGATAAATGCATCACTGAAAATGCTTTATTAGTTCTTCTCAAACTTTTTGTTACTTGTTGGTCTTTAGTCACATTTTCAAACCCACATAGAAGACTAGATATAAGGGGCCTAAAGTTTTGACATAGATTAGTTCTTAAAATGTCAAGACTACTGAATAAATGAGCTTCATCTAAACCATGTTCTCCGCTAACAAAAATTTAAATCAAATCACAAAGAAAAAGCTTAGGAGTCCCTAAATTGTTTTACACATAGAACATGTACTAGATGCAACAAATCATGATAATTTTATCATAAAGACCAGAATACAAGGCCAAGACTGCCCAGATTATCAAAGATCACTCCTTAGTAAAACATTAAAACAACTTTAAAATTCCCATGCAATATACCTGTGAAGCCACTTCTTGTCTTCCTGAAGACATTAGATAAGACCAAAAGTGTTAAAAAACGTTTCTAGCACAAATAAGAGCCCGATCATATACCAAACACTAACTATGGATTAATTACAGAAAAATGGATCTCAGTTTCTTGCTCCAAGCTACAAATGTAGATGGGGGAAATCTGAAAAAATGTTCACTGTAAGTCAGAAATTGAAAAATCAATGCTAAGTTTTCAATTACAGGTGTAGAACTAGAATATAAATGTATATAATTTTCTAACTTACTTTAAGAGGCAAAGAACACTGACATCCAATACAATGATCTAATATCCAATTTGGGGTTCTAAATATCTTTCTATACCAAAGCAAAACAAACAAAAGCAAAGGAAAAGACCCAACATATTCCCTGGAAAACAACTGATTCTGATTCCAGAGTCCAGGCAGAGATTTTATAACATAGAACTGTACCAGACAGTTGTTCAAAGAACTATAGAGACATATTAAACCACATGAATCCTGTTAGCCAGGCATGCAAAAGTCTGCACATCAAAATACCCGTAGTTAAGAATTACTGTTGAGAAAGGATATGTGATAGGTAGGGTTTTAGTTGGGAGGGTTGTAGGGGAGGAAGGGAGGGAGAGAGAACTGGAATTGACATGTAAAACAATCTTGTTTCTAATTCAAATAAAAAAATAGTAAAAATTTAAAAAGAGAATTACTGTTGAATTTGGAAATAAATACCTAAAATTCTAGCAATGAAGATGTTTGGTTAGGAGGACCAAGTTCAATGCCAATGTGGGCTACATAACAAAACTTGTTTCAAATAAATATATAAGTAAAAAAAAAAGAAAGAAAAAGCATAAATAAAGCATCAAATGATGTGGGATAATATTTTCTTACCCAGTGAAGATGTGTCTCGGACAAGGCACCTTTTGATTGGTTTAATAAAGAACTAAACAGTCAATGGCTAGGCAGGAGATGGTAGGCGGGATTTCCAGGCAGAGATAGAAACTCTGAGAAGGAATCAGAGAGGCAGAATTCACCAGCCAGACACAAAGAAAGTGGGAAATACAGTATGGTAGAAAGGTAATGAACCATGTGGCAGAAGGTAGATTAATACAAACGGGTTAATTTAAATTATAAGAGCTAGTTGGTAACAAGTCTAATCCAAGGCCAAGTTTTCATACTATTAAGTCTCCATGTCATTACTTGGTAGCTGATGGTCCAAAAAAAAAAAGACCTGTCACAATCAAGTCTGTGATAATGCTATCCAAATATACAATCCACATCTCATCATGAGGAAACACCAAACAAACCCCAAAATGCAGTCATTCAATGAAGTTAGTATGGGGTCTTGAAAAAGGATCAAGATCATAAAGAAACCTCTGGAGCCATTCTAGATGAAAACAACTAACAAGTCTTAACAATCAATGTATGTATTTTGATTAAAATTCTGCAATAAAAAATACTAAAAGATCTGATTGGGGTATAATGAGTCAATTGTAGTGACTCAAGTTATCAGTATTGATTTCTGACTCAGTATTAGTACTCCTATAAAAAGAATTGTCTTCCTTGAAAAAAAAAAAAAAAAAAAAAAAAAAAAAAAAAAAAAAAAAGGAAGAGTAACAGCATTTACTCATGGAGGAAAAAAGACATCATTCTTATAACTTATCTGTAATTGGAAATTATTCAAAAATATAAATTAAAAAGAAAATTGTTTTTCATTTGTGCTTTGTGAATTAACAGTTAAGACTTTTAATTAAATAAGTTCTATGATAAATCGACTTTCCCCATTTGTTATCCACATGAATATTAAGTGTTCTACTCTTAGGATAGAGAAAAGGCACACACCCAATAAAGCTAAAGAGCCACTGAGGTTTTCTGCCCTGGAGGTGCTGGACACTGCAAAGCAGGTCTCAGATCACCTTCCAAAAGAGCAAGAAAGCTTGTTCCCAGTCTACCTTAAGCACCTGAGACTCTGCCCTCAAAGACGGCTGAATGAATGTTCCCACAACAGAGGACAACCCTGAAAATTTTTCTAAGGAGCACTCTCCACCTCCCTTGAGAAAGGGTCTCCCATTGGCCTGAAGCTCATAAATTAGGCAAGATCCAGAGACTGTCCTGCGTCTGCTTACCTAACATTTGTTATTACAAGGGAATACCATCAAACACAGTCTTTTTACATGGGTTCTAAAGGTAGAACTCAAGTCTTCATGCTTGCAAGGCAAGTACTTTACCAACCTACCTAACACCCTCAGCTCCTGTTTCCAGAATTTTAATGCCTACATGCTATCTGACAGATATAAAATCAAGCCTCTTTTCAGGTGGGGTCGGAAGGGGGGTTACTTTCCTCAAAGCATAAAAATCTACATGTGATTTTCTATTATCATGTCTAGCAGAAATGCTGTTCTTTCTAGGATTCCGTATTTGCAAAGTCACCTATTCATTAAAAAAGTTTTAACCCAAATTTCAGTTAACACTCCAGTTATTCTGATAGTCACCTGTTACATATGAAAGAGTAAATAATCTGAACACCTAATAATGCCTATGTTTACAGATGTGAGTAAACAAGATTTCACTGTCTTGTTGCTTTCACTCACTATAAACAATGTCATGGGGTATAGTTAGTGCAACACTCTTCACAGTTTTGCTTTCTCTTAATGACTTTATTGTTTAAAATAGTCCCTACATATAAGTACTGATACTGTTTCTCTGTGCAAGAAAGCTATTATGAAATGCCTGCTCTTTAAATAAGCTTCAGTCAAGACTCAACAAATTGGTGATTATAAATTCAATGTTGTAGAAATAATACTTATTAAATAACAAGTCTTTAGGAAGAAACAAAAGTGTAACAATATTATATATGATCAGCCCTCAAAAATGTAGGCACAAGTTTGAAGGAACGTGCTTCTAAACTTCCTTCCAAAAGCAACAATTCAGTGTGCATGGGGAGTTTTTAATAACATGGCTACCATGAATAACAAGAATCTGAGTCATTTACCAATGGTACCTTAGGAGATTCCAGAAGCAAAATAAAACAAAAATAACAAACCATAAAAAAAAATGCACCTTCAGGGATTTCAGATGTTAAAGGTTATCAGACAGATTATAAGTTTACAATGCGTTATGCTAAAGAAGATAAAGGCCAAACTTGGAGTTTTCAGGAGTAAAATAGAAAACTGTCTAAATAACTCGAGGACCAAGAGAGCTCGGCAGGTAGAGGCACTTTGGTGCAGACTGAAGACCTTAGTCAGATCTTTAGAACCCACAAGGTGGCAGGAGAGAACACACCCTCTTACTACCAAAAATTGTCCTTGAATTTCTCTTGTACACTATGAACCCATAAACAACAAATTCAAATAAATAAATGAGTAATATGAAAGAGGAAAGGGTATTTGAGAACTCAAAAACAGAAACGAAAAGAATTGACAGAAAAATGTAGTACCATATCAGACAACAAGAAAAAGAGAAAACTACTAAGTACAAAAAAATACCTTCAAAACTAGATGGACAATAGTAAATAGTAGGTCATAAGATGTAAATTACATACACAAAAGATTTTTCCAGTTTTTAACTGCCATTATACAAGATCAGAAAGAACACTGGTCAGAGGAGTTAGTGGCTAAGAATTTCCTAGACTGATGAAAGATATCTATAAAAATCACCAATCAATATGGTGCCTGGATAAAATTAAAAGGAAAAAGAAACCAAAATACACATACACTTCCAAGTTTTAAAAAGCAAAGAAGATCCTAAAGAGTTAAGGAATAGGAATATTACTTCCCAAACACAGGATATACTCAACAGCTAATAAATGTCTTAGTAGTTACAATAGAAACTCAAAGACAGAAGAATGACATCTTGGGTGAGTACAACAGAATAAAGCCTGACATAAAACTCTCTACTTGAAAATAATATTCAAATATACAAAGTAAAGAAATAACTTTTCACACAAATCTAAGACTTTAGTGACTTGATAATAATAATAATAAAAACAGTACATACATATACAACCATGACCCCACTTAATCATTTAAATACAATGTCACGCAAAGCACATATCTCTGCCTGATACATAATTAAAAACTAAGTGCTAGCTAGGAAGAGGTATCTATTAGCTTAAAGATATTAAATTTCCTTAGGAAAACAACAGAAATATACTTAAAGGAATACATTATGAAGGCATTTTAGGAAAGTAGCAAGTATTATTTCCTTAAAGCAAGTCAACAGAATTTTAATTTATCTTGGAGTCTCTCTTGTTAACTCAACTACTGACTTTTGCACCAATCTCAGAGCCCTTAAGAAATAAGGACTAGAGTTGGGTATGGTGGTTTGTATCTTTAAACCCAGAACTCGGGAGGCAGAGATGGATATATATCTATGTTTCCAAGGCCAGCCTGGTCTACATAGCAAGTTCAAAATTAGCCAGGGATACATTAAGACCTGGTCTCAAAAAATGGAGGAAGAGAAAAAGAAGAAATTATGACTCTCAGAAATTTTCTTACAGTCAACTTTATTTTTCTTTCAGAATAACTGGCAACTATAAATGAAAAAAATTTAATCACTCATGTATTTCTGAAGAATACTCTAAAATATTCTTAAGTTTAGTATCTTCACAACAAATCTGAATTTTGAGACACTTTGGCGTGTATTTTAAATCGTGTATTTTAAATCATGTGAAATCAGAGTTACAATACGGTTTATTAAAATTAATCTTTCATTCCTACAGGGGAAAAATAATAATTTATTCTCAGACTAGACTGTGGATCATCTGTTCTTAAATATTTTCATGTCAACCACAAATATTAAAATCATAGTGAGTTTACAAAATTTTTTGGGGGGGTGGGGGTTCAAGACAGGGTTTCTCTATGTTGCTTTGAAGCTTGTCCTGGAATTTACTCTGTAGTCCAGGCTGGCCTTGAACAAGGTTACTGACTCATTTGTAATGATCCGACCAAGTTAATATCCATGCAATTGTATTGCAAGGTATTTAGAAGAATGACGTCAGAATTATCTCTTATACCTGGACTGATACACAAGCAATGATCTTCTCTCTACAAATGGCTGTAAAAGCATCCAACAAACTGTTTCTGGGTGACAGGGTGTGTCATGCCCCATGGGAAATAGACTTCTACGTGCTATTAGTAAGATAATCAAGTACACTTGCTCTCAAAACCTTCTTTTTATTTTCAAGCCCTATGTTCAGACTTCAAGACTTACTAAGGAATTTCAGAAAATCTGAGAACACTACTCTTGGCCCATCTGACAATGTAAATCATGAATGGAAGGTAAAGACTGATATACAATCTTTTAAATATTCCAAAATCATTTATTCACTGTTTCAGAAACATTTCCAGAATTAATCTTAGCTTTGGGGGAATAAGGCCAAGTATTTTACAGTGATATTTTTAATGTTGGTTATAGATCTGATTTCTGTCATTTACTAACTTATGAAATAAGCCAGACTTAACAGAGCAGAAAATAGGTTAACAACTTATAAAAACAAACAAAATCTCCAGTAAACTCAAATATAAAACCAACTCAAAATTAAACCATATGGATTGTGTACTTAATACTCCAAGAACAAATGACCCAACTTATAGCTTGATAATGGAAACTAAGTTCTAATCATTTTGCTCTACTGAAACTCTTAAGTTTTACAAAGTAAATAAGCCTGTTCAAGATTTTTATTTCTTAAGTTTATCAACATCACCAATTTTAAATTATTTCAAATTTACAACTTAAGAATAAGCCTCCAAAGCTATTTTTTGAACTGGTAATCCATTACTTCAGAGAATTCTGTTATATTTAAAACTGAGGGTTCACAGATATTAAGAGACAATCCAAATTTTACAAATTGTATCATAAGTGACTAATGCAAATGTTTTACTGTGACTCATCTGAATGTTTACCATGTTGCTACCTGAAGACCTGAGTTTACACTGTGCTCAGGATAAAATATTTCACCAGCCCCTTACTGACTAAAAGCATGTAAACTAACAGGGGAAATCTTGCAACAGGCTTGGAATAAGAAGGACTTGTACAATAGATGTTTATACCAAACTTCTTGATAGAATATTCAATTTAAACAAAAACAATTGTGGGGATACAAAGACAAGTACACCAATTTGGAGCACTTCTAAACTTGATTAGAATTTCTAACTATTTGCAAATATATTAAGAACCTTTTAAAATGCATTAATAGTTAATGAATGTGTCTGAGCAAAAAGAAGAATTGTTTTATATGTGTTAAACAATTCTAGAATTTACCCATCATCTTCCTTTAAAGTTTAAAATTATATTTCATTTCCATTTACTTTTATTTTAGAGAAAATTCTACAAAAGGACTTGGAAATGTGTAACTTTCCCTTCATTTTCCATTTCATTAACCATATCAGCAGAATATTAAGAAGTTAACACGAACAACCTTTGATAGCCACACATCCAAACTTCTTACACCTGTAACTCTTATTTCACTGATAATTGAATAACAGAAAATTCACAAGTATGCCTCTTTACAAATGTAACATTTGGGTAAAAATACAGCCTTTAAAATTAAAATATATGTCACTATGCTGTGTTGACTATAACTGTGAAAGCCTTATTTCAAAAATCTTTCATCAAAATATAAACATAATAGACTGGCATTTCAATAAACAAATGCCAAAAAGAAAACTTCAATACCCAAATCTGATTTATCAAGCAATATTCAAGACCTTATATTCTTGTTTAAAGGGTATAAAAATGAAATTACTATACTCAAGAGATAAATAGTTAACTTAAAAAAGAGAAATGCATCTATGCTGTGTATCAATGGTAACATTTTTAGTCCTCAATCAAAGATGATCAGAATGAAGTAGTATGGACTGTCAGTACAGTTTTCCAATCATATGATTAATATATAATACCATTAACTAAAATACACACATGTTGGGGTAAATGGCTATATTTTTAAGAAAACTGATTAAAATGTATGCCCATTGAGAAGAAGACTGCATGCTCCTTCATATTAACATTTTAAATACAAGTTGTTAAATCCTGAGTACTGACCTCTAGAACAAAATTAGTTCAAAATACATAGTAACAAAGAATGGAAATGAAAGAAAAGAAACTGGAAAGTCTATATTTAACTGGCTGTTCAGTCATTAGAAAGGTGCCCATAACCACCATATGTTACTCAAATATGTTATCACACCTACAATTTCATCATATGTCTCCCAAGAAATTAATTAGCTCTAACTTTTTCAACTTTGACAAAAACGTCTGCATCAGTCAGATTACTAGCTGTTGCAAACATTTCAAAATTCAAAGCTTTCTTCAGCTTGTATTTAACCTTTTAATTACTATTAATCATTTAGCAACATTTAGAACAGCATTCATTAGACAGATGTCTAATTCTAGAATTTTGAATAATGTAAATTCATTTACACTTTTATTTATTCTTGGCACATATTTGCTTGGTGATTTTACAAAATAAAACTAACGTTTAAAAACCATCATTTTACAGCTGTAGTAGAGAAGAAAATAACCAGCAATGTTCATGTTCTCTAAAAACAAAACAAAAAAAAATTGGTGGCTTATAGTAATAATGAACTCAATGATTATAAAATTTATATTTAAAAATCCCATAATATCTACAAGGTATGTTAAAGACTTTATAAACTAACAGTGATAGGAAGAACTGAAAGTAACAAAGAAAAAATTTTTCATAAATACCCATCAACCATCAAACTAAAAAAACTCCATCCTGTTTGATCCTAAACCAAAGTTAGCCTACCTTCAAACATGTAAACTAGCTTTTATTTCCACCAATGTATTTAAAATACCTTGTTATGTCTACCAATTGTTTCTTATGTGTTCATTCCGGAAAATAAGTAAATTGTGCAATTCTAGTCACATTCTCACTGTTTGCTGGACTTTCAGGTAAACAATTTTCTCTGTCAGCAAATATGAGCAATGAATGAGTTACACAAATCCTTGCTCTTACAGTAAGTAATACATTATATAGAATATTAGTAGTGCTAACTGCTAACAGCCACTGATTCCTTTAAATTGAAGATCATAGACAACAAAGTTTGCCCTAGCTTCTATGAGGCCACACAGAATATAACTCAACCACTTCAGGCAGCAAAGTAATAATCTAAAAATAATTTCTACTTCAAAAAGTATTAGAATTAAATTTTACTACACTAACTGAAGTAAATGTTTAAATTAATCAGAATGAAGGCAGTCTCATGACTAGTCAATTCCATGCTGATAACTCTCACTCTTCCTCTTTATAGCTACCCAGGTAAAGGCACCCCTGACTTATACTATTTTTCTAATGGAAAATACCCCTAGAGGACCAGCAAGCTGGTTGGGGGTATAACAACACCTGAGCCAAGCTGGACAGCCTAAATTCCACCCCCCAGGATCCACATGGTGGAAACAGAGAACCTATTCCCACTAGTTGTCCTGTGTTCTTTACATGCACACTACAATATACATATACATACATATACATATACAGTAAATAATTTTTTTCAAATTAAAATTTTAAAAAGAACTTTAGAGACATCAGACATCTCCCAGGAAGCTTCCAATGGCCTGTACAAGAAGCCAAAGATGTCTGCCTGTTTATATTTCCTAATCACATCTTTTAAATACAGAAATGGGGCTATGAGGGTCTAGAGAGATAGATAGCTCAGCAATTAAGAGCACACACTACTCTTGCAGAGGACCTGAGTTCTGTTCCCAGCACCTACATGGTAGCTTACAACTGTCCCTAACTCAAGCTCCAGATCTAATACCCTCCCTCTAGCCACTGAGGACACTGCATGCACACAGTATACTGTATACATGTATATACACGCAGGCAAACCACTTATATACCTAAAAATGATACCTTATTTCTCCTTGAAATACCTAACCCTATCAAGTCTTGCAAAGAATAAATATGATTATATTTTCCATCAGCAAAGTTGCTACTTCAGAAGTATCAGTATAGCAGCTATCAATATAACAGAATCAAAATTTACAGTTCATAAATGTGAACTGTATTATGTGTATGTGTACTGTTCTTTTTCTTTTCTTTTTTTTGTTTGTTTGTTTTTTGTGTGTGTGTGTGTGCTTTTCGAGACAGGGTTTCTCTGTGTAGCTTTGGAGTCTATCCTGGCACTCGCTCTGGAGACCAGGCTGGCCTCGAACTCACAGAGATCCACCTGCCTCTGCCTCCCGAGGGCTGGGACTAAAGGTGTGTGCCACCAACGCCTGGCATGTGTACTGTTCTTAACTAAGGTAGAAAACAAGCAACCGTTCAAATTTAGTGAGTAGCTGAGTTACAACTGAGTATCTGGCTTATATCTTGACTACAGAAAATGCAAGGGTTTACAGAAACACAGAGGAGATACAACTAACCATAGATTATAAGCTTCCTTGGGGAGGAAAGAAATCCTAGGAACTAGTCAAATTAACACATATTTTGAAGAAGTGAAGGCACAAAAGAATATCATTTGCAGAGAAGGCAAAAGCTCCGGGTATTTCTAGCATAGTAACCTGAAGAACCCTAGTGATTTGTCAAAGGAAAGATAGAAGAGAATAGTTGTAACCAAAAAGAAGACAGGCTGTGCTCTGAGGATGTAAATTTAGGGTGGCAATGAGACATCCATGAACAAGTTTTAAATATGAAACTAGAATCCTCAGAGAAGTCCCCTTCTCCATTGGTAACTATAGTTTGATTACTGAATGCCACTAAAGACCATGTTTATAGGGTTGGTCCCCAGGTGGCACTACTGGTAACTGCTACCAAGTTTTAGGAACTTAATAAAAAGTCCTTTGGTCAGTGGGAGATGTGTTCTCACAGAAGATTGTGGAATTCTGGTCACACTCTCACTGTTTCCAGGTACACAATATGCTCTGTCAGACTTCCTTCATCATAAATGCCACCCTCATCAGAAGCCCAAACTGATGTTGTTACCCAATCTCAGACTATAACTTTCTTCCTGTATGGGGACTCAAAGTAAGTCCTTTCTCTTTGTAAGTACTTCAGGTATTTGGCTGTAATAGTGCATGTTAAGAAACAGTTGCAACTCACCGATTCAGACAAAATATATAGTCAAAATAGCAGCAAAGCCAAAAATTTACAGAGAGCCAAGAAGCTCAAGAACTAACTAAGGAAGGGCTACCTGCATATCGTACAGGTATAAAGAAAGTCAGCAAAACAGCACTCTAATAAAGAGTGGAAAGTAAAACATCTGGAAAAAGCATCTGGAAAGTAAAACATTAGGGAAATCAAGTAAGCTATACACTTCAATAGGGAACAGGTAACCAAATCATTGGTAAAAATCAAGTGTTGTGGAATAATCTTTTTGTATACTGTGAGGATGTGTCACTCTGATTGATTTAATAAAAAGCTGAAAGGCCAGTAGCAAGGCAGGATTTTCTGGGCAGAGAGTGCCCTAAGAAGAAGAAAGGCAGAGTTGCCAGTGGACTCAGAGGGAACAGACAGGCAGGAGGAGAGGTAAAAGCCACAAGTCATGTGGCAACACATACATGAATAAAAATGGGTTAATTTAAGTTATAAGAGCTAGCTAGAAACAAGCCTAAGCTATCAGCAGAGCTTTCATAATTAATAATGAGTCTCCGTGTCATTACTGATAGCCAACAATCCCAACAAAAAAAGTCTGACTATAATCAAGTCCTAGTGAATCATTATTAACTATAAATATGAGTATTTGGACTAATAATACACAAACTATTTTCTTCTAACATTGATTTAGTTTATGATTGATGTTATATAAAAATTTATTCTATAAACATACTTAATATTTATTTTGAGAAATATATATATGTATATATATATACATATATATATATATATATAAATTAGGAGTTCACTAATGAAAAACTTCACTTTTACCAATAGTTTTTTAATGCTTCATTTAAAGTGACCAATATAGCATATTTTTAAAGAATTCTTGTCATTTAAAGAGAAATAAAATTTCCATGAAATATGAGTAAAAGAACAAAGTAGTAAGAAATTATAGAGATAAAATAAGAATGACCATGAACTAAAAAAGTGTTCAGACTGGTAATGATTGCATGGGTGTCAGTTCTACTGTCCTTCTTCCTCCGGTACTTATTTGAATTTTTTCTCTTTTTTTAACTTATTCAACAGCCAAAGTGGCAATTTACTAAAATTTATGAATATGGACTGCCAAATTTTACAGTCTCTCCAGTCAAAAGCTATAATGTGGTATTTTGAATATTTTTATTATTTCATATATTTTTATAAAGAGCATTTTATTCTATGTATTCATGTATTTTATGGATATGAGTACTCTGTCTTCATGTACATCAGCACACCAAAAGACAGCATCAGACAGTTGTAAGCTGCCATGTGGGTGCTAGGAATTGAGGAGATTCGGAAGAGCAGTGAGTGTTCTTAACCACTGAGCTGTATCTCCAACCCCTTGGAAGTTTTCTTAATAAATGGGTTTTCAACCTAACAGCTGATACAACAGAAAATGCCTTGTAAGTTTCTTCAATTATTAACCTCAGACTGTCAAAAGGAATCAACACCAGAATCTTTACATAGTAAGAAGCTGGAAACTTGGCTTATAAAATATATAAGCAGAGGGAAAAAAAAGTCTCATAAACAATTGCTAGAATTTAATTCTAGTTTCCTGAAATATTTAAATTATAAAATACCATACTCTGAAATATAAAAAATAGTCATAATCTAACCATGAAATATAAAAGATCTCTCTTCCCTAGAAAAATTAAGATGTATTTTATAATAAACATTTTTGTTTGACTGTCTATATAGCAGTGGTTCTCAACCTTCCTAATGCAACCCTTTAATACAGTTCCTTATGTTGTGGAGACTCTTGACCACAAAATTATTTTCACTGCTATTTCATAACTGTAATTTTGCTACTGTTATGAGCTATAATGTAAGTACCTGTGTTTTCTGATGGTCTTAAGTAATATCAGTGAAAGGATCAGTTGCCACCCATGACACACGGGTTAAGAACCACTGGCCTATAGGATACATTACCTAAACAAAGACTTTACATTTAATATAGTGACAAAAATGAAGTACCTGTCAGAGCTGAAATTGCATTTTAGATGGTAACTGTAATTGACACATTCTTCCCTATTTCCTCATTTTCATTGCTACTAGTTATTTCACCTGAGTTACTCCAAATCATCCTTGCAGTTTCTGCTTAAATATTACCTATGTTTCCAATCCCAACTGTAGAGTAGAATGTCAGTCTGTATCTTCATACAGAACTGTTTCTATTACAAGTCTACTATAAATAGTTCTTCTGGGTTAAGTTCCAAATCACTGTTTAAATTCAGAACCAATTTACATTTCTCAAATATCACTTTAAAGAATACATGATTTTTAATATATTTCCAAGGGTGTGTAATTACCACCATTAATTTCAGAACTTTTCATCATCTCAAAAAGAAACACTGAATCTCTTTATTAGTCATTCCCATTTGTTTTTCCCCTCAGACCCTGGAAATCAATAAACTATTTTTGAAAATTTCCTTTACATGAATTCAGTGTTTTTCAAATAAAACTGCTTTAGCATCCACAATGTATCTATGTGAAAATATGCATGTATGTGAAAAGCAGGCATAGGTATGTATATAGGAAAGCTCAGTTATGTTGGACTTTTATAACAGGCAAAAAATCCTTAAAATCACATTGGTCCACAAAATAATGACACATAACTCTTCTCTAACTTCATTTTCAGTTAATAACCTAGCGAGTTTTTCTTTTGGTCTTCAGATTACTCCAAATAGAAGAAAACCATTTGTGTAACAATAGAAAATGGTAACACAATCTGTTGTCTAGTTCTAGTACTGTTCTCTTCCACATTTCCCACAACTACAATGCATCACTTATCACTAAGTGCTTTAAAGAAAACAGAAATTGGGTCTGCATGATTCTAAAGACCAGAGTCATACAAGAGCTGGTATGTAGAGAGAACAAAAGACAGAAAGGAGATTCTTTTTTTTTTAAGAAAGAGAAACCTATAATGTATTAGGAATAGTGAAATAAGCATGATAATATATGAATGTATGATTTAGAGAAAAACAGAAAGTGAGTGTTCAACTTTAACACAGTGAGTGAAATATACTATGTGTTAATGTAATATGAACACAGACTATAAATGTTCTTAAGATCAAAGACATGTAAGTTCAGAGTAATAAAGCAAAATACAAAGAAGCTGCCTACAAGTGACTACCTAAATGAGGGAGGCTGGCATCCCTGTCCTTAAAATAAACCCACAGTTCTCACAAGGCTTAAATCCCAGTGGGGTGGTTGATGTAGTAATGTCTTCACTATAGCAGGTCAGCTCTGGAAAAAGGATCCATTTTATTACTCCCTATGTCTCAGAGGACCATAGCCAGGTGTCACCATGCTTCGGTACCTACCGTTTGAGATTGGGCTATCTCGGGGAACGGAAAACATTCATCTCTTACAAGTCAAGGAACCTGCCACTTCTTGCTTTGGTTATATGGATGAGTCAGTCCTGGAGAGGAGGAGGGCCAGGTGGCCTCACACTGAGTTCAGGCAACAAGAGTCTCCAGCTGTGAGGGGCAAGGTAGAGTAAACTACATCAAACTAGAAACTAACAACCTAGATAGCTGCCTCTGTCATGTAACATTAGCTACCAGCAGGACTAAGAACTCTGGCGTCCATATCCAGCAGAGAACTTGATTTCCATTGTCTCCTCCCTCAAAACGTTTAATGCTGGGTGTGATCTGAAAGCCCTGAAGCCAGGCATCCAATACAGGTGTTTAAGATCTCTGCCGGTTTCCCACACTCTCCAATGCACTAGAGGATTTGTTTGAACATTAAACACCTTAGAGTGTACAAACTAGGGAACATTTGCAGTGAGAAAGAATATGTATAGTCCACAAGCTCCAAAGCAAGATAAGGCAAGCAGCTCTTGGCACAGTAAATAGAATGAATACTGCTCTGCAGAACAACTGACCCTTTACTGGTCCAAGATCAGCATAAACCTGAACAGATGAAGGAGAAGAGAGTCCAATCTTAACTGACAATATGCCCCATCTACCTGACAGACTAGACTCCAATATTAAGAGGAACAAAAAGGAATAGTGATTGGTTGTGTACCACTACCCCTGCCCACCCAACACACATTTTTTAAAACTACTATTTAGAGCCATTATTACCTTGTTTTTTGTTTGTTTTTTATTCCTATGTTCTTCTAACTTTGTTAACATTTGTTGTTGCTTGTGTTTACTTTACTGGACAATTGGTTTTTTGTTGTTGGTTTTTTTATGCCAATACCCTTTTTTTTTTTTTAACCATCTAAGATTCTTCAATTATTTTTCCCTTTCTCTTGCATGACCTTGCTGTGTCTTTTTCATCAACTGCATGCCTTATCCTACATTTTTTAACTGGGGTTTTTTGTTTGTTTTTGTTTTTTCAGTGGGCATTGGTTGCATAGAAGTCAGCTTTTATTTGTGCATCTGTTTTGGTTTGGTGTTACCGCTTTCACAAACTGTTTTCTCATCTGTGTGTGATTGCTACAAGGGACTAAGGCCCCAAAAGATGTTTGCCCAGCAAGAACCCTCAGAATAAAAACTGAGCATTCCCATCCCAATAGATGTGAAAATTCCCACACAGAATCACAAGAAACATGGAAAAACAAGGCAAAATGATGCCAAAAAATCACAATCCTCAAAATGAATTAATTCAAAAACAATTAAAAAGATCAAACACCAAAACATTCAAATGTGCAAGCAAAAAAAAAAAAAAAAAAAAAAAAAAAAAGACAGAGCAAACTTCACCTAAGAATCTACAGAATTACAGGAAGAGTTAAAATTTAAAACTAAATGTATCTTTTTAAAAAATCTCTTCGGTGAGATTTTTAACAGAAATTTCCCCAAGTCTAGGGACAGAAATGGCCATCTAAGCCCAAGAAGCTTTATAACCCTCAAGATATATGACTAGAACTAAAGAATGTCTCCAAAACACACTATAGTTAAAATCCCAAGCATTTAGAGCCAAGAAACAATATGAAAAGGTGAAACAGAAAAATATAAACTCAATTATGAAGGCAAGTACATGAGAATAACATCAACTTTTTAACAGATATTCTAAAAGCCGAGAGAGAGAGAGAGAGAGAGAGAGAGAGAGAGAGAGAGAGAGAGTGAGTGTGTGTGTGTGTGTGTGTGTGTGTGTGTGTGTGTGTGTGTATTCAGCTTTTATGATCTTTAGGCAAGCTTTATTTGTTAAATCATAAAATATCACCACAAAACTAAGTAGGAAAAAAACTGAAGGAATTGACAAACCTCTATCAATAATAACCCTTAGGTAAGTAAGTGGTGCTTGTTTCTGCAATCAAAAGAAACAGATTAGTTCACTGGATTAAAAACAAAATCCAGGCCAACAAGATGTCTCAGTGGGTAAAGGTTCTTGCCACTAAGCCTGATGAATTGAGTTTGATACCCAGGACTCATATGGTAGAGGGAGAGAACCAACTGCCACATCCTGTCCTCTGACGCCACTGGTATGTGGCACATACACACACACACAAATAATAATAATAATAATAATAATAATAATAATAATAATAATAATAATAAATCAAATAATTAAAAATAAAATATTTTTAAACCATGTCTGTTTATTGTTTAAAATAATCATAATTCACTGGTAAAGAAATACAGAGTGAAGGTAGAAGAACAGATATCAATATATCAAGCCATTGGAAGCTGACAACAAGCAAGGGTAACTATCCTCATAACTGACAAAGGTTACCTCAAAATTAGTCAAAAGAGATAAAGAAGCTGGAAAGATGGCTTGGTGGCTAAGTGTTTGCTATGCAAGCGTAATGATCTGAGCTTGAATCTCTACCACCCATATAAAAAACTGAGCATGACAACCCATACCTGGAACCTTCGTGCTGGGGGCAGAGGTGGACCTTGAGATCAAATGGTCTTAGATGACATCTATAGGACATTCTATCCAACAATTACTGAGTATATTTTCTCTCAGAAGCCCATTAACCTTTCTCTATATCTTAGGCTATGAAACAAATCTCTCAACAAATAAATATATATTTTCTTGTGTCATCAGATCACAATGGAATAAAACTAGAAATCAGAAAGAAGCTATAGAAATATATGGAGATTAAATAATACAGTTCTGACTGATCAATAAATCATATTAAAATCGGGGAAGAAATTAAAATAAAAACAGAATAAAATGAAAATACAACTTACTAAAACATTTGAGATCTATAAACCTCTAGCCAAAACAATTGAAGAAGACCCAAATAAAATCAATAGTGAGAATATATTACAAGATGAAATTAAGTCTTAAGGTTCTTTAGGAAATAGTTCAAAATTGTACATATTTCCAAAATTGTAAAATCTAGAAAAAAAAACAAGAGAAATTTCTAGATATGTATGATCTATCAAAATTAAACCAGGAAAATGTAAACAACTTAAATAAATCTGTAATAAGGAATTAGATGGATAATGTCTCCCAAAAAAGAAAAGTCCAGTACTAGATGGATTTGTTGTCAATTAGTCAGACCTTCAAAGAACTAACATCAAATTCTCCTCAAACTGTCCCTAAAACTAAATGGAGAATGGTACCACTCATCCAGGCCAGAGAAGAACAGAACAAAAACAGAAAATTACAGACTTGAGGTTGGTCCCTGTAGTTTTCATACAGGGAGGCAAACCGCATGAAGAGATAAGAATGAAAACCTAGTACAGATTGACTTTGGGAAGCCTAATGCCAGGCAGCTCATTGTCAGTATACTTAAAACACAATATAATTTGGGAAAACATTTCCAGGCAACAATCAGTCAATTCCAAGTGCACAATAAAGCTTAAGGTGTGATTACCCAGAGACTCCTTTACAAAGTACATGTGACCACAAGGTGGATTCTATAGCTAAAAGGCCTAGAATCTATTGCTGTCTCTGACTAATAGCATAGAGGTCAGCAGGCCATAGAGCACATGGGACATCTCCCCTAAGGACGGGTAATGGTGTAGAAAGGGAAGAATCTGGAATAATCATTCTGGTGAATTTCTGTCCTTTCAGACAGCAAAAAGGTCACCAGGTTGTTAGCAACCTCCACTCACAGCTTTCTGGATGGAATGCAGGTATTTGATGTTTATCTCCTCAATTGTAGAGGCACCCCTGCATGACTAACATTCATTCCTGGTTCTCTGCTTTCTGTGTGAGTACAAGGACCTCTGTGCCCCTAACACAGACTAAATTTTTCTAAATGAATATAGGCATAAAAATTTTCAATACAGTTTCAAAATTCTCTACTAAAATCAAGAAGGTTTCATTCCTGGGCTGGAGGAATAGCTGAGCTGTTAAAGGCTAAGCTCACACGCAAACTATAAGAAGGTTCATGCCAAGGAGTATGGATGGTTCAAAATACACAAATCAATAAAATAGGTCTTACACAGCTCACAAAAATCACATGATCATCTCAATACAGAAAAGGCACGTCACTTAATATCATTTTATAATAAAAATACCCAAGGAAATCAGGAATAGCAAGAATATACCTCTTAACATAATAAAGAGTATATACAGCCAACATTACACCAAACGGGGGTCAGAGGTGAAATGCAAGTATTTCTTCTAAAATCAGGACCAAGACAAGGGTATCTATCCACTCTCCCCACACTTACTCAGTACAATATTTTAACATCTCAGCCAAAGAAGCAAGGCAAGAGAAATAAGAGACACACAAAGAGGAAAGGAAAAACTCAGAGTATCCCTATTTGCAGATGATAAAACCCTGTACTTTAAACACACTAAAGATGCTGATCTCATAAACAGTTTCAACAAATAAGCAGTACAAAAAACATCATTTTTTACATACTAATAATGAACATGATGTTGAAAAAGAAATCAGGAAAATGATCCCATTCACAGAAGTTTCAAAAACAATTAAATAACTAGTAATAAACATAACAAGGAGATAAAAGACCTCAACATCATCATCACTAAGAACTGACAAATGATATTACAACAAGTTAAAAAGCTTCTGCACACCAAAGAAGCAAGACACTAAAACGAAACCCATTGTTTTGTATGATAATTTTAAAATTAGTAAGATAAAGAAAATACAATTTAAGATACAATCACTTTTTGTCTGTCATTCCAGCACAGTTAACAGCTATTGTCCTCTTCCTTCTATCCAACTCCATTTAGTGTACAACAAACAGTAAATTACCTTACAGGTTTATTTCCATCCTAAACTGTCCCACTCAATGAATCATGGAATGTAATCACCAGTGGGGAAAGGAACCATTAACACTGCATACCACTAGCAAATAGTAAATACTGTATAACTCTGGTAAATTAATAGTTAAACCATAATACTTAATAAATATATTCAAAGGTGTCAATAATAAGAAATTCATTAATTCTTGCCATGCTAATTCTCAAACAATGCAGTGAATCTCCTCTTGTCCTAAGCACAAACCTTGGCATTAGCTAGCCTGCTTAAAAAAAAACAAACAGCAAACAACCAATGAACTAGCCAAATGTACTCAGAAATCAAAGTTGAGGTTGTTGACCTCTACTAATTAGGCATTTTTACATATCTAGCAAAAAAAATCAGTCTAGTATTATGGGTTCACTAAATATGAGGAGAGCAAAGGAATAAAATTATTATAAAATGATTTCATTATAAGGCAAAAGCCTTTAAAGTATGAAAATAACAATTTTTCCAGTGTCCCTCCACTATGAGCTCTTTAGAAAGACCATTTTGTCTCTCCATGCTTCTTTCTTTTATATACTGGTCCTCACAAGCTCACTCTGAGTAAAAGGTTTTACAGATACAGACACTAACATGTAAGACGACTGTAATGTTAGTTCCCCTTCCTACACAGAAACAGGTTGGACCTAAGGATCAGAATCCAAAAGCTTGCTTCTCTAAAAATATACAGCCAATCAACCCCCAAAAGAAGTCAGTGTTTAAATTTTAGCCTGTGAAAACTGTTTGAATTTTCAAGAACCCCAATTAAGTGTAAAATAATCATATCAACACTTCACTGTGCCTACTCTTTTCAAAGTTCCTAGAGCTCTCCTTTGTTAATAACACTAACAGGAAAAGGCCTATGGGTTGGATTACAGGAGACTGAAGGAGAAAGGTTTAGGTTGGGAAAAGCTCCTAGGAATATCTTCAATATTACAATCAGTCCCATTTTACAAAAGAATCACTCCATGATGTACGCATAAAAATTCAGAAATTCATGAATGAGCGAGAACTGTGTGTAATTTCATATTATTTAACAAGAACTGTAATATCTGCCACAAGACAGACTTACTAGAGTTTTCACTTTCACAGGCCCCTCCCCACTTCCTCCCTCTTGACTGATTACTGCCTTTTCACCTTTGTTTATATCATCTGTTCAAAACCACTTTTCAACTTATATATTGTATAACACAGAAAAACTGATCCGTTTCCTTCTGAGTATCATGTTTATTATGTTTGTATAAATTAAGAGACTTTTGTATTTTGTTTTAGTCAAGTTTGAATTCTGTGGTTCTAGAAGCTGATCTGCTTAAAATATTTATATTTATGCTAAAGAACTGATTTTTTTATTAAAACAGGAAAGATAAGTCCAAACCCCAGTGGAATGATATATCCTTGACCACCCTCACCTAGAAAACATCTACTTTGGTAAATACTATTTGCTCACTGTTGTTCCAAACTATTGTCTCTATGCCATGTCACTAGGAAATGGGAGAAAAATTAAAGTCTTATACCATCTACTGTCCTTTGGTTTTTCACTCAGACAATGGGATGTTCAAATTTTTATTCCTACTATTATAAAAAGGACCACTACCAAGTTCTACCCCAGATTCTCAATCACTCACCCGCCCTCCATCTTATGAATCCTGTGTTTCCTCTCCGCCTGTGGGTTCCACCAAAGAGGACTCTATAAAGTAAATGTGGAGACAATTATTGCCAACTATGAAAGAACAGAGATTCTTCACAGTTCCAGAAAGGCTAGTAAAATCAGCCTTTGACTAACTTAGAGAACAGAAAGTCAAATGCAAAAACTAGAAAGTAAGAGCAAATCATATGCACTAATTTTAAAATACCAAATATGCTTAGGATCCAAAATATCTGAAATAGAATTGCTCAAAATCCATCAAAATAAATTTAGTATTGTCTGTAGACAGGTATCTGCTTATCCAAGCTCACAAAAAACCCCAACCTATCACTCAAAGTTAAAAAAAAAAGTGAAAACAAGAACTTGTGATTTGAAGGTTCTGTATGTCTAAACAACATTAAAGACTCTCTACTTAGCATCATTAGTTTGAACCTATAAACCTGATACAGTGAAGGAAACATCTCAAGACCACATCTGCAACCTTGCTCTTCTTCCTGTATTTCCCCTCTTAACACATGTGATCACAGACTCACTATCAAAGAACAATTTTCCTCCAGCATCATACGAGCAAAATTTATGCCAAGGGGAAATAATTGTTAACAGACTAATTATATCACTTCTTCTGTCAGAGACACAGTGATGAGTACATTCCATAAATTACCATAAGGGCAACATAAGACAGTGCTGTAGACTGAATGTGTCTGCTCCAAAATTTGTATGTTGAAGTCTTAATCCTCAGTGTAATATATTTGGAAACAGAGCATTTTGGAGAGGACTAAGATTAGATGACGTCATGAGAGTAAGGCCCTTAAAAGAATAAATACAACTAAATTTGCTCTGTTGTTCTCTTTACTATGTGAAAACAAAGCAAGAAACCAAACTCTATCATACTGGTATATCAATCTCAAACATTCAGCTTCTAGAATTGTTGTACACCCAATCTGTACTTTGTTATGACAACTTAAACAGACAAATAAAGTTCATACAAGAGAAAAATATAGCTTAAAGAAACTAAAGCCAGAATTTAAATGCAACTTTCAAGCAATACGGCCCCATAAATATCCATACAGTACTAAGTAGCTCATCTGTATCACCAGCTTTGCTACACAGAATTAAAAGGCTGCCAATACAGAATTCATTTATCTAATCATATGGCATAAACAATTAGGCTGCTAAAGACTCCATTTCTTGAGCATGAAACCCAAGAAAATTTTACTGAAATAGAAACAGAAAATGTTCAATAATAACATAGTAACCATTACGTAAGTGGATCAAACAATGTAAAGCAAAGATTTTCCTAAGGAAGCAGCTGAGACAGAGTATGAACAAAGTTATAAAATAGACACAATGCAGCTAGAACAAGACACAGTCAACTACATTTGGAATGAACTTGTCAATGATTCCACTAGCATATAAATTACCTTTTCAAGAGATTAAGAATCCTATTAACAGAGTAACAGCAAAATCTAGGCTGAGTGAACTATATGACCAAAACACACTTCAACTATATCGCTGGCTGTTTTGTATTTGGTACCTTAATCAACACTGTACTTTGCAATATAAAATATCTTAACAGGTCCCGTATCTCTTATCTCCCTCTTTTCTAATGGACCCTATGCAAAAGTAATCATTTTACACATTTATTCTTTGTTCAAAAGCATTCAAAAACCAGTACCCATTTTCTTTTAATTATTTTATTTTCTGTTTATTGCTGGTGTGTTTTGAGGATACAATTCATGTGAGAGCTTCGACCCATTACCTTGCACACACACTTTATTTTTTATTTTTTTATTTTTTTTGGTTTTTTCGAGACAGGTTTTTTCTGTGTAGCTTTGGAGCCTATCTTGACACTCTCTCTCTGGAGACCAGGCTGGCCTCGAACTCACAGAGATCCACCTGCCTCTGCCTCCCAAGTGCTGGGATTAAAGGCATGTGCCACCAACGCCCGGCCTACTTTAATATTTTTTTTAAAAAAAGAAAAAATACAGGGTTGAGAGAGATTAGTGGATGTGAAGACATCTATGTGCTGGGAGAGTGACACTAATGCCACAGGATGGAAGATACAGTGTTCTGGTCTATTTTGGATCCTACCCTGTATCTTTATATAGCTATTCATCCATAATCATTACAACATCCTCTATAATAAACCAATAAACATAAGAAAGGTGGTTTCCTAAGTACTCTGGCCCATTCTAGCATATTACTAACCCTGAGGAAAAAGAAGAGGGAACCCTTTATGTGTATCTTATAAGTATAGGTGGCCAAGATTTACAATCAACACCTGAAGGGGAGGGGTAGTCTTGTGGACTGAATCCTTAACCTCCGAAGTATGGGTTAATTCTAGGTGGTTTCAGAATGTTTAAGAAATGTTAAGAATAATATAATAATAAAATATAACATATTATAGCTTCTGGTATAAATAGATCTCCTGGTAGTTCTACCATAATCTCACCTAAAGAAAAGGAACTGTAACACAAGAAACTCAAGCCAGCCATTTTAAAGTCACTTAATATTTACTGAATAGACAACTAGCTCGTCATAATGGCTCACATCTGTAGTCCAAGCACATGGGAGGTGGATGCAGGAAGATCATGAGTTTCAGGCCATCCTGAGCTACAAACCCAGGCTACATAAGATCCTGCCTCACAAATCAAACAAAGCCCCCACATCTATGTACACATATCAAGCTGTCTGTTGAACAAAGACATGTTACTGAGGATGATGTTGACAGCCAACACTTAAGGAGAAACTACTATAATAAGCAAAGTATTTTGCATTGTTACTTCAAATGGTCCTGGATCACATCTGGTAAACAACACAGACAGATTTAGAATTCATATTTGTCTGACCTGAAAACTACAAGCTTTTAAGCACTCTGGCAATTGTCATATATGCACCATAATCTCTTCCTAGGCATACCACTCTGCATTCCTTATAGTCAATATGGCCATTTAAGTTCTAGCTGACAAAATGCAGGAAACAAGGAGTGTCACTGTTCGGCTGGCCAATTAATGTATCTCCTTTGGATAGTCTTCTGTCCTTTCCTTTTCTGGTTTGCTGCAAATAAGCATGCATTAACAGGAACCACTTGCAGAAAAAGGGATGAAACATATATATCTATATCATATATAGATAGATAGATATAGATATATATGTTGCCAAAGCAGTTAAAGTCAATAATCTATTGCCTCAAAATCTCAGAGTAGATTAATCATGTATATTAATAACTACCATAATATACATAGCAGCACTAAAACAGTTTAAAACAATGTTAAGAGAAAAACAATAGTACTTTAAGCTGGAAAGATCACAGAATATTAGGACTTAATTAATATACATAGCAGCACTAAAGCAGTTTAAAACAATGTTAAAAGAAAAACAATAGTACTTTAAGCTGTAAAGATCACAGAATATTAGGACTTAATGTAAATTCTGTTGATGGGTAATAAAAAAGCTATCAATGTAAACACTTCATGATAAATATACAATTGCAGCATTCAGAGGTCATGTGTTATAAACCAAATTATGGAAGAGGTTGAAGCTAGAATGGTAGTTGGTACTGCTCACCAGTACCAGGTTAAAACATCTGGATCAATTTCCTAAACAAAAGAGTTACCAAGGCCACAGAGTAGAAATCAAAATAAATCATCCAATATTATATAAAGTGGTACAGGACAGAAAACAATAGGGTAAATCTAGACAGATGTGGTGGCTTATGGCTATAATCACAAAACTGGAAAAGTTGAGGCAGGGGGATTAGGAGATCAAGTTCATTCTTAGCAATATACTAAGTTTGAGGCAAGCCTGGAATATACAATGCCCTGCCACAAACAAAATATGCCCCACAAAATATACCCAAACCCTAAAGTAGTGGTTCTCTACCTTCCTAATGCTGTGACTCTTTAATACAGTTCCTCATGTTGTGGTGACCCCCAACCATAAAATTAATTTATTGCTACTCTGTAACTGTACTTTTGCTACTGTTATAAACTGTAATGTAAATATCTGATATGCAAGATATGTGGTATGTGATCCCCAAAGGGGGTCTTGACCCACAGGTTGAGAACCACTGACCTAAAAGCATACATATTGTTATGTTTTTATTTAAAAAGAGGAAAAGAGAAAGCTGAGGGATGAGACATGTTGACTAGTTTATTATACAGCCCGGCAGAGTAGGGAGACTAAGAGAGAAGAGGAACAGGAGTAATGGCTGACTGCCATGGCCGGTCGCCACAGAGGCAGAGAGAGTACATAGGTGAGAGAGAGCCAAGAAGAAACAGAGAAGGAGAGTAGAGAGGAAGCAGAGAGAGAGAGAAAAGCAAGATAGTTGGAACTTTTAAAGGGAAGACTGCGCGTGCGCACTGAGGTTCCACGCATGTCCAGAGTCATCATGGGTGACGGGTGATAAGGTGATGACGTAGCCCGTTTTCTTGCACATGCCCTGAGTATTGTCAGGGGGCGGGGTCTGTCTCTTAAAGAGGTAGAGCCGATCAGCGTCAAAGCCTGAACCTTTCACATATCAGTCTAGATATAATCATTACTAATCATACCCTTCATATAACTCTCAGCTAGATGAGTAGCTCAGATAACGGGAGAGAAGTTGATGAAACCTTAGTCAGTATATCATTTCCGAAGTTAAGAGTAGGGTTGAGTAAGGAAAAAAAAAGTTCAATAATAACTATTTTGAAGCCTAAGTACCTAGAGAAGGTGAAACAGCAGAATGGAAACGGAAAAGCTAGCACGTGTAACTGTTTTGAAAGAACTTATTAGTCTACTTTAAGTCAGGCTAAATTAGAAGCAACAGGTTCCATATCTCCTATTTACTAATCTGTTTCAATTTAATAATTCAATCAAAAGATCCAAGGGTCCTCATTCCACCAACAAAAACTTAAACACAGGGATTCTACAGCAAACATTAGCTAGCAGAGGCACAGGTTGAGTAAGAATATTACATCAGTAGAATATAATCACTACTAGTATAATAAAAATTTTAATTAAATATAATCCTTATGCTCTAACTAAGTATATCCCCCTCCCTCTCTCCCTCTACCCCCTCTCTCATTTCCATCAGATTCCACTTCAGGAGTTCCACAGACAAAAAAGTGTCAATAAAGTCTGGAAAATCTATCAAACCATATCATGTTTTGAAATTCTACAATTATTCTTTTTAAATTTCTACACTTCAAACAACTTTATTTTCTTTATTCTAAGTATCTTTCAATATATACTTATATATAGTAATATACTTTTAAAAACTGTATTAATATAACGTCTAGGGAATGGTACAAAGACAATAAGCTCCTTGAAGACAGCGAAAACTTTGTTTCTCATTGCAAATTAAAGCACAATGCAGGCAAAACCTACAGGACTCTGTTATATTATCTGTTATATAACTTGTTTATATTCTAAAAGCTGGTCCAAAATATCAAGGATCAACTTACTCTAAGTTTATTAAAACAATTCCATATAAACTCTATAAAATATCTACAACCTTATACATATGAGTATATCACACTCTACTGTATATAGCAAACTGCATTCTGCTTCCAAACTCAATTAGGTCCTAAGAAATGTAATATATCTGAAGATGCCCAACACATATCTTTAAACAACAGATTATTCCAAACAAAGCTTTAAGCAAGATGGTTTTGAGAAAATGTCAGCAAAATAGAGCTGTAAGTTGTTGTTCAACATAGATATTACACAAATACGTAGCACTGACTTTACATTCATGACAAAAATTAAGAAAAAATGATGGAAAAATCCTTTTCCCTGGTCTTCTAAAAAGTTCAGGTAAAGCTATCTAGAGTAATTTATTCCAGTCCCCTTCCCTCAACAGAGACAAGAGGAAGAAAAACATGCTGCCAGGGGCAGAGTAAAGAACAAATTATGCCCCTCCAGGCTTCATTCAATAGCTGTGGGCTGAATGAATCAACATGTTTATCTGCTAATCCACAGATGAGCTCATTTTATAGTGTACTTGAAAGAAAACGTTTTAAAAATGAAACTAGTAAGAATTATATTTTGTTTTATCAGCAAATTTAGTCAGTTTCTATCTAAAGGTCAAATATAAGTAAAATAACTCTTCCACTATGTCAAAATGTCGATTTTTTTTAAAAAAATTAGTATTTAAGGAAATTCAGGTTCTAAAACATTTGATCTAAGGGTCAACAACAGTACGGCTTCTTAGCTCTGCCAACAGTTTTTGAAAGTCACTTCCTGTACTAGGAAATGTTCACTGTTCTTGAACAAACAATAATAAAAGTCATTTCTACAACCACCTTGATTAGTCTTTACTTCCCTTTTAAATTCACTGTGTGGCCAAAGCAAAATCTATGATTATAATCTTACACAACAGTTTGAGCTTTCATTTGTCATTGTATTTCTATTCATTTACTTGTGGGGAATTGTTAATTTATTTTTAAAAATGTCCTGAATGATAAATATATCCTAGATATGAAAGGTGAAAGTGAGCAGAAGAGCTTTTAGTCTGGCTGAGATTAAGAATTATCCAAATACATAATCTAGGCCACAAAAAGAGAAAACTATGAAAGCAAGTAACTTGGAGGAAGTCAAAGCTTCCTTTGGCAATAACAATTAGGATGAAATTAGCTTAGCAACTATTAATTATAAATTGGAGAGGGTCGGGTGTTGGTGTTGCACGCCTTTAATCCCAGCACTCGGGAGGCAGAGGCAGGCGGATCTCTGTGAGTTTGAGACCAGCCTGGTCTACAAGAGCTAGTTCCAGGACAGCCTCCAAAGCCACAGGGAAACCCTGTCTCGAAAAACCAAAAAATAAATAAATAAATAAAAATTAAAAAAAAAATTGGAGAGGGTCTTTTAAGACAACGTCTCATGTAACCAAGGTTAGCCTTCAGCTTGACCTTCTGTAGCAAGACAATCTTCAACTTCTACTCTCTTCTTTCCGCCTCCTGGCTACTGGAGTTACAGGCACCTGCAACCCTGCTAGGTTTAGGCAATGCTGAGTATTCAACCCAGATCTTTGTGCATGCTAGGCAACCACTCTACCAACTGAGCCCATTAATCATAACTGTAAACACAAACACACACAAACACACACACACACACACACCCATCCATCATCCCAGGAATAAAATGGTCAAACTATGGAAGAGAAGAGAAGAGTTAATATGAACAAGGATAAAATTCACATGGCTCTAAAATTCACAAGACAGCTTCAAGCAGACATCAAGAAATCCATTTATTGCTGTAGAAAGAAAAGCTATGACCACGTCTTGTTCATTTCCACTCAAAACTAGATTTCACAACTCAAATCATTTTCTAACAATAAAGTCAAATGGTCAAGTAACTTCCAATTATCTCAAATTTTCCAAACATCTCTCTCTCTCTCTCTCTCTCTCTCTCTCTCTCTCTCTCTCTCTCTCTCTCTCTTTCTCTCTCTCTCTCTCTTTCTCTCTCTCTCATTCATTCTCTCCTCTCTTCCCCCCCCCTCTCTCTCTCACACACACACACACACACACACACACATCTCTGCTTCAGAGACTAAAGAATGATACAATACACCAGAGCAAAATTTCTGAAATTCTCTTGGAATAAAACTTTACTTTACAAATCAGGAATGATTACCAAACTAGCGAAATAGCAAACACAAGGACACACATCTAGCTCACAGTATGACAGGTTAGCTAGATAAGGAAGTATTTCAAAGCACAAAACAAAATTTAAAAATTACACATCATCAACTCATATGCAACATGCCTTAAGATGTAGAAAGACAATATTCCCTATTAATACATGCCACAGAAAAGGAAAATCAAAAACATCAGGTCCAATAGCTATTTTGAATGATTTAACTACTTTAATTTCACTTAATCATCACAACTCTCTAATTAAATATATTTAATGATATACAATAAATTTAAATTATTTACTCGTGACTTAACAGAAAAATGGCAATGAAATTCATGAATCTAATTATCACTAATGAAAGATCTTTTCCCCTCACAAGAAAATATACAAAATTATTAGGTCTATCTAAGAATTCAAAAAGGTTCACTTCATTGCTGATCTTTCAATGTTTTATCTGAGAATCTAGTCTGTATTACAGTATTCAAAAAAGAAGAATCAAATTTTAAACAAGTATTTTACAAACAGAGGTTAGAATACAACCTTAGATTTAATATTGATGGCAATTTACTTTCAAGTATTCTTTTCCATCTTCTCTGTCAATACCATCCAAAAAAAAAAAAGAAATTAATTTATCTATCCACTCGTGATTAATGCTGGCATATAAAGCAATACAAAAGGCATAATGTATAAAAGAACCAGAAGGTCAGGCAGTGGTGGCGCATGCCTTTAATCCCAGCACTCAGGAGGCAGAGGCTGGCCAATCTCTGAGTTCGAGGCCAGCCTGGGCTACAGAGCAGTTCCAGAACAGTTACAAAGAGAAACCCTGTCTGAAAACCACTCCCCCCACCCCCCACCCCACCCCCCCCCCACACACAAAAAAAAAAAAAAAAAACAAAAAATGATTATTAGTTTCGTTCACTCTACTCAGAAATAAACAGAAGGTAGATATGGAGGTGCCTAGAATTACAGGACTGAGAAGGACAAAACAGAATTGGCAGGAGTTTGAGGTTTGACAACTACCTGTTAAGTACCAGTTCAGCCAAGCCAAGGCTAAGAAAGACCATGCAGAGAAAGGGGTGGGGGGGGGAGAAAGAGGGAGGGAGGAGGGGAGGAAGACCATTAGACTAAACAGAACACGGAATGGTATTAATTTAAAGCAAAATTAAGGTTGAGTTGCACAACTACCCACACTGTAAGACAACATTCTCAGTTGTCAGCTTTGCTATATGAATTATTTCTCTGCATCAGGCTTTCTTTGGCTTTCAATATTTAGTAGGTGTTGTCACCTTTCATCCAGTTTTATTGACCTTTATACATTTGTTTTTGTGTTCTCCTACTATCATTTAAATGAAGAGCAAAATATGTCTTTTCTGAAAATCCCAGAAGTTGTTTTTTCAGTTTTCTTTTAAATTTAGTTATTATCATTGTGCGTATAATGTATGGATATGGTACACTGTGGGGAGGATGGAAGACAACTGTAGAGTTGATGCTCTCTGACCATCTTTTTGGGTTCCAGGGACTGAACTCAGGCAATCAAACTAATGCAAAAGCCTGGGCTGCTGAACCATGTATGCCAGTGACCCTTTATTGCTGGGGGTGGGGAGTTGTTTGGTTTTTGACCCTTCTTACGATGCCTGTCTTCTCCCACTGCCTGTCAACAAGTCCCTCTGCTAGCTCTTCTTTACTTTGACCTTTCATATACATACATACATACACACATACATACACACACACACACTCACTCACACACACACACACACACACACACACAGTTTCCTCCAAATGCATGATGGCCTTGAACTGTTGGGATTATATTTAAGTGTAAGACCCTGAAGAGAAATAGTTGAACTATCTATGTAAATAAAGGGCTTGGTAACTGGGGGCTGCAGTGGTAAACTACCAGCATCTGAAGATGTTGCTGTGTCTGCAGTTTTCTGCAGGAGGTGGGTAGGACAGAAATAACTGGAGTGATGGGAAAACGTAGAAAATGACTGCTTCAAGTTTCTCAGTTCAGGTGTCTATTTAGCCTTGGTCTCCATGTTTTAACCTAAGCAGCTATCCACTATCCTATTTTTTAATCCAGGCACCCTTTCTCTAACTATGGAAGAATAAACCTTGGTCACCCAAATCTATGGGATGAGTTCAAAGAAATTATCCATCTACAAAAAACTGTGAGAATAACTAAAAGACCTACATCTGTTAATTTTTCAATCAAATTGGTTTTCAGCCCTATTCTGACTCCTACCCTCCTTACTACCTGGAGTCTTCAAATGATGGAGTTCTTGGAACTTCAGAAAAACACAGTATTGTACTACGTATGGCTAGCACTGTGCCTTATAGGCTGTGATGTTTGCTCATTAGAGTCCATTACTGCCTGTTGTCAGCATTATTTTTAAAGTATAGAAATTCTTGTCTTCTGTGCTAATCTCTCCTTGTCTCATTCTGTTTCTTCCATTTTGGTAGGGATTGAGGAAAGAAATGAGATAAATGTTATTATTATATGTCTGATTGTTATTCAGACTTGCTAGAATGTGTCTCTGAAATCAGGATACTGACAGTAGGATTCATCACAAGAATGAAAATTCCTCCAAGTATTATAGCATCACAAACTTGCATCAGAGTCTGTCTGTACAAGGTACCTAGAAGAGCCAAACTCATAGATACAGAAAGGATAGTGGTTGCTGGGAGAAGAGGTCAGAGTCTGATGTTTAATGAATACAAGCTTTCAGTTTTCCAAGACAAAAAAATAAGTTCTATAGATTAACAGCAAGGAATGGTTGCACAAACAATGGAACCAACAAATGGCAGTGAATTAAAACACTTTAAAATGGTAAATTTGATAGATAGCTTAAAAATAAACTCACCTATTCAAAGACTCCTTCCAAGACCACCCCTGCAGTCATCTTCTTATTTACTGACAATTCTCTAACACATATCATGGCTTACTTCCTCCATAACACTTATCACTACATGAAATGTTCCTGTTAATTACTTGTTTACTATCTCTGTCCTCCCATTAGAGAGTAGGCACCTGGGACACATTCCAACAGTAACTACACAAACAATAATAAGACTATGACAGGAAATCACTCAATAAACATTTGCTAATTAATTAATGAATTAAAAGCTCAGGTACTAGGAGGCTTAGGCAAAGGGAATGAGACTGCATAAGGGACAGAAAGAGGAGAGCATAGGGGGAGGGATTGGTTTCTGGGTTTCTAACCAGACATATTGAATGAGAATGTTAGGATTCCCAGTCACTGATTTATAAGAATAGAAAACTTGCTACCTATGAACCAAGTGGCACCTCCCTCTACCTACATAGCTAGTATAGCTACAGGTACAGGACATGATCTTTAATAATATTTGGAGAAAGTGAGGGAAGAAGGAAGGATGGGAAGGACAAAGATGGTCCTTTAACATGTTGTAAAGGGTACAAATAGCCCCTTGGTTCATTCAAGAATCTTAGAGGACTGTAATGTCACACCTTCAGTTTCATATATAACTATTTATTTCAAGAGTGTTCTAGATGTGATCTTTTCCAGAAACTTTTTTTTTTTTTGGTTTTTTTCGAGACAGGGTTTCTCTGTGTAGTTTTGGAGACTATCCTGGCACTCGTTCTGGAGACCAGGCTGGCCTCGAACTCACAGAGATCCGCCTGACTCTGCCTCCCGAGTGCTGGGATTAAAGGTGTGCACCACCAATGCCTGGCAATTTCTTTTATTTTAGGGTGGGTAAGGTGTGAAAGACTTGGTTTTTGAGAAAGTGCTCACTATATAGCCCAGTCTGGTCTTCCCATATCCATGACCCCTCTTGATTTAAGTTAAATTAGCTATACAAAAAAGCCTGAAATTTTAGTTTCTCTCTTTGCTTCACATTGTACATGACTGTTTTCTACTATCTCAGAATTCTTCAAACATCTGTCCCATTCAGAAATTTCAAGATACTCCTGCAATTTTGTTGTAACAAAAAAAAATAAACCCACTCTATAAAAACTAACTCTTCCTCTATCACAGAATAACAATTACTCAAGAGTTTTAACATCTTCAACACTACAACTTTTAATCAATAGCTTCAATCAGAGGATAGGAGAAGTTCACCTAGGTGATTCAAAACTTAAATCTCTCATGGTATCACGTGCAATGAGTTGACCTGTACTATAATCTTGGGTTCTACTTACTTCCAAGGTATCTTGCTCACATGGTTGAAAGTTCACGTTGGCTTTTGACTTACTGTTCTACTGTTACTTATGCTGCTGTAATAAAACAACATGACAAAATGCAACAAGGGAAGGGGAGGTTTATTTTAGCTTACAATTCAAAGTTACCATCCACTGAGTGTAGAAGTCACAATGAAGAAACTTAAAACACTCACATCATAACATCAAACCCTCCCCATCAGGCTCTTTTCCCAGGTTATTTCAGGTTGTGTCAATTTGACAACTGAAAAACATCACATTTATCATTACACTCATAATAGGAACTTAGGGTACTCTAACTTTACATAGCTTAGTTATGGTATTTTTCCAAATACCATACCAGACAAACTTGGCCTTGCCCACAAAGAACTATGAGCTTCTGAGAAAACCGTTGTTTCCTTAGTATCAAGGACTATGTAAGCAGCACCAGGCTTCTCTCATGTGTGTGTCTTGACATAATACTTTTGTCACTGAACTGTTAAAGCAGCAAGCTAAGAAGTGAAGCATGTAGAACAAGTTTGACTATATGAGGATTCTATCTTGATATGCTAAGTAACCAACAGCTACCAATCTTTATATTTTAAGTGTGAGGGAAAAGGCTCTTTGCTTTTCTGTTATCTGAGTTTTCTGTCATTGTCAACAGAAGCTAACCTTTTAAGTTTATAACAATTTAAAGACTACCCTGTGAAATTCCTCTAATTAAAAAAATACTTCTAGGTGCTGGGGAGACATCTCAGTACCTAGCAACCAAGCACAATAACCTGCGTTCATATCCCCCGAACTCATATAAAAAGCTTGGCATAGAGGTGCATTCTATTACCCTAACACTGAGGGGAAGAAAGTTCAGCAGTCCTTGAAGCTCACTGGTCAGCCAGCCTAGCCAGATCAGTAAGCTTCAGGATCAGTGAGAGACCCTATCTTAAAATAGAAAGGTGAAAAGCAATCAATGCAGGAAAGACACTTGATGTCTATCTCCGGCCTCCACATGCATGTGTACCTACATGCACACATGTACATACTTACACTAACAAATACATAAAACACATCACATACACACAAAACAGTTATAGTACTTGCATAAATTAAAAATAAAAATCCTATCAGGAGCACAAACACTCTGAGAAGGAAAATGGGATCATACAGTATGTATATCTTGAAATTTCTCCAAGAGAAATTTGGGTATTATTTAACTAAAAAGCATTGTCTTAATCATAATGATGTAATACAAGTAATACAGGTTAACAAATTCTAAATATGACCTCCACTTGGAAGAAAATGTTTGATATATTAAATTGCATAATTATAGATTACAAATTCCAAAACTCAAGAGGCAAACATAGGAGGATCCAGAGGTAAAGGACAGCCTGCACCATAGAAAGACTCCTGCCTTAAAGAAGTAACAATTCAAAAGTTTTAAATAACAAAAATATACCACTAAGTTAGAAGACATACTAAAAATAAAAAAATACTTACAGCAAACGTGCTTACTACTCCTTGCCATGCCATTGGCTATTTATATCTTTAAAACCACTAATGAAATATTACATAGCAGCAGGTATATTATTGTATTGATTGGAAGACAACCATGAATTGTTCTTACTCTCAAGCAAAATAGGTTACCTGAAGGTGTAAACATCATGGGACAGGGATCCTGGGGCCACCTAGAACCCTGCCATGTCTACTACATGACTAAACAAGATCTTTACATTCTCGCATCCTCTTTAACAGATTTCCCATCCTCTACCTTACCTTAAGTCCTAACCCCATGAGTTATAACTTAGCTTTTCTAGGTCTTACTGACATACCAAAAAATACATTTTCAAAGAAAAATTATTAATAAGATGAAGTATCATGAACTTATGAAAAGCACTTACAAAAACAACAGAAAATCTGTAAGACTAAGGGGAGGTCATATATAAAAACTGTCTAAGGATAAAAAACAATCCATTTTTAAAAGTTAAACCTCAGAAGTAAATAAATGTTAAAATAAAATAGCAATGAAACAGCAAAAAACTAAAAAGATTAATATGCAGTAACTAAAACAATGGGCTAAGAAAGCAGAAATTATGCCAGTGAGATGGCTCATCAGTAAAAGCACCTCCAGCTACTCCTGATGCCCTGAGTTCAATCCCTAGGATCCAAATGGTAGAAGAAAAACAGAGACTCCAACAGGCTATACTCTGAACTCCACATTTATGTCATGATGGGCACACATCAAACAAAAAGTAAATAAAAGTAATCAATTATTTTAAAGAAACCAAAAACCTTTACACAACACATGCTAGAACTGTAAATTGCTAATATCTGTAAAACAAATTGACACAGATGAATGTTGTATAATCAAAATATAATAAAAGTTCTGTTAAAGGAATTGGGAAAGTGACTGTGGCTTCAATTAACAATACCATCACAGAGTAATGGGATATGGAAGACACTAACAGTCACATACTGTCCTTCCTTGTACAGACCAGGTCTACAAAATCACATTCACATGTTACCATGTGACCACAAAGGAGTAGCAGGTCTGAGCATACTACGGTGAGCCAAGACCATATGAAAATACATAGATTTGTAGAAATGGGTTAATAATTAAGACAGAGCTACCCAATAAGAAGCCCTAGTCATCGGCCAATAATTTAATAATTAATGTAAGTCTCTGTGTGTTTATTTGGGGTTGAAGTGGTTGTGAGACCCTGCAGAACATAGAAAAGTTTCAGCAACATATGATCTCACACACACACACACACACACACACACACACACACACACACACACACACACACACACACACACGAGAAACACTGACAAACTGAGATGTTTAAACTTTTTATGCTGGAGAGGATGTGGAGAAAGGGGAACACTCCTCCACTGCTGGTGGGAGTGCAAACTCATACAGCCACTTTGGAAATCAGTATGGCGGTTCCTCAGGAAAATGGGAATCAGTCTACCACAAGATCCAGCAATTCCACTTTTTAAAATTTTTAAATCCTGCATTAAAAAATTATTTAAAAACTAAAGAAAATGAAAAGTAGCAAAGTCAGGCAAAAATTGGAGGGAAGTTAGTCCCTAAAGGAAGAGAACTGCACTAGGTGAAATTTGTCCTTACATAACTTTTTGCTTAAAGGGCTCACAGGTTATTTGGAATTAAAGTGGAATGGACAGCATTCGGAAATCTCAAAATCTTACTAGTTTGAAGGTCAAATGTCATTCAGGGTTGCAAAAGTGGCTGACGAGTGAGTGGGATACCCTATAAAAGAGAGATGGAGCCCTAAAAGCAAATTATGTTAATTTTACTAGATCACCAAACCACAAATCACAATACAACTTGATCACAATCCTTATGTTGCTACAATGTATTTTGCATAACAGGATTTAGCTCCTATAAGACAATTAATAGACAAAATATTTAGATTAGCAAATCTACTTTAACTAAATCATCCCACAGAGTACAAGTATTCCATTGACAGAGTTTATAGATCTTATAATACAAGCTAAATAACAAAAATGGTTATTTGAAGGCATAACTGGTTACAACAGAGTAACAACAGGAAGATTCAAATCTTCTAATACTAAAACAATGAACAGGTATAACAAAATCACACAGGAATCATTTTCATCAATCAAAATGTTTTCCATAAGTTATATCTTAAATCTGTATTAATTTCTCAAAAGTCACATTTAATTAAATAATTAAATACTAAGATCCTATTTGTTACTAAAGAACTGACTCTCTACATTCATAAATTACTACTAAGTGCTATACTTAGGGTGTGATTAAGGGTCACCCAAGCATTCTTTATGATGTTAGGTTTGGTTCCAATGGTGGCAGTTTGTAGATATGGTAAACGCTTTGGGAGTGACACCTGAAGAGATGTCCTTAGGGTCACTGGAGACATGCTCTTGGTGGGTAATTCTCATAAGACCGAGAAATATTAGAAAAGAATAAGCACTGTTGTGGAATATTATTTTAAATATAGATGTGTTACATTTGTTTATGCTGTAGAATATTACTTTAACTGTGTAATGGTGGGTTACTTTTGTTCATGCTGTATTTGTTTAAAGGTGTAAGGATGTGTGTTTAATTATGTAAAGATGTGTTACATCTGTTTCACCATGCCTGCCTAAGGCACCTGATTGGTCTAATAAAAAGCTGACTGGCTAATAGCTAGGCCAGAGAAAGATAGGCAGGGCTTCCAGGCAGAGAGAATAAATAGGAGGCGAAATCTAGGCTCAAGCAAATTAGAAAAGAAGGAGAAAAAAGAGGAGAGAGTGAGGGAGACACCTGGGGTCAGAAGCCAGGCAGATGCCAGCCAGACACGAGAAGCAGTGAAAGATATTCAGAAGGAAAGAACAGTAATAGGCCTTGAGGCAGAAGGTAATGTAGCTGGGAGTTTCTCTCCCATCCACCAGTTCCTGAATAACCACTCAGCGGCTTATGTTAATCATAAATATTTGGCCAATGGATCAGGCTTTTACTAACTAGCTCTTAAAAACGATCTAGCTAAAAAGTCTGGACAAATCTACAGACTAGTTTTTGAACAATACATTAAGAATTTGCTACACATACAAGTGGTCACTATGTTAATACAAAGCAAGGCCATAAAGTGCTCCTTAGGTCCACCACAGAAGAAAACGATATTAACTTAGCCCATGCTATGTAATAACTGCCGATCTACTCTAGTAATGCTATGTTTGAATGTCATCTGAATAATCATCTTCAACTGCTACAGAGAAGCCCACATGACAACAGTTTGATTATTGATAAATCTCTAACAAACAAGACTAAGAAAACACTTATCCTACATGAATACCACTTTCCCCATTTTCTGGAAGTTATTTACTGAAAATTCAACTTATATTAAGGGTACAAATAAAATCAGGCAGTATCTAGAAAAGAGTTAAATTATCAAGAGGTGATTCAAATATATATATATATATATATATATATATATATATATATATATTATATAATATATATATGTATGTGTGTATGTGTTTGTGTATTCAATTATAGACAGAAATAAAACTAATATTCAAACTAAGAACTGTATTATGGCTGTTTTCAGTGTTGAGAGCATGTGCTCTACCAATGAACAACTAGAAAGCAACACTCAAGAATGAATTTAACTTCATTATAACTTTGTATATTTAATCACTATAGTAAGTAATTTTAATATACTCCTCTACACGTATACCTAATAGTGCTTAAACCACACTGTTAGATAGAGGAGACAGATATTTCCAAACAAATATACCAAAATTCAGGTTATAATTATCTGTCCAGGATAAATAACAATGCTTTGGAGAAGAGAAATTCTTGGAGCCTAATGAAAGCCAAGCAATGGTCTATATTGTGAAATATGTTTGACTGAAACATGAAACTATTATTCAAACAGTACTGAAATTGTCTAAAAGAACAAACAGAATTTATTTACTCTAGTGTTTCAACTAGTGCTTTCAAGAGTACAGTTAGTTACCATCACAAATTCTAACTCAGCAAACCTGTTCGTCAAAAATACAGAGATAATGGTAAGAAAAAAAAAAAAAACACTACCAATAATACAATTCTCTCATAACTGTATCATGAGACACCTGAAGAAACAACCACCAAGGAAGAACCATTATCACCAAACTGAAATACTTAAATAAAAAAAGGAGGAAAACTAGTGTTCTCAACTATTATAAAAGTAACTAAACTACAAAGAATTTCTAGAAATATAAAGTAACAGACAAAATTATTCAGTAACAGACTGGAAAAAAAAGTCAATAAAATGTTCAAGAAAAAGTTTCTCTCTTTTCTAGAAAGACATGGAAAAATATAAGAATATTTTTAACTTATCAAATTCATTTAGGGGCTCTCAGAAATAAGGGAATATACAAGAGAAAAAAAAGACATAAGAAAACTATAGACAGACCTAAACTTTCATATTCAAATCATCCACTAAACCTTTTAACACAATGAATAAAAGACACTGTGATTCACTCTCCTTTAATTTCTTAATTCCAAAGACACAGATGCATCAACAAGTTCCAGAGAACAAAAATGAATTTCCTACAAAGAAACAATTCATGAGCACCACACCTTTCCTCAACAAAACTGATTACTAAAAACAAAGAAATGTAACCTTCAAAATTCTGAATGAAAGCGAATTTAAATGTGAATTCTATACCCAGCTAAGGAATGTACCAGACATCAAAGTCCAAAGGACAGTTTTAAATATTACACTGACAAGTACCCACATACATTTCTCCTGAAAACACATATCAGCTCAGGAAACTGTAAAGTGAGTCCAAAACAAAAGAATAATGACATGAGGGTCAAGGAAGCATGGAAACTTGACACAGTGTTACCTAGCTTCTTAACCAGAAAATAGTACTTCAACATTATGATTTAAAAGCTAAACAACCAATGAATACAGTGTATGTACTTCAACCAGCAGCAGGAAAACATGGCCTTAAGAATGTTGGGGGGGGGGAGGGCGGAGCCAGGCATCATGACCAACACACCTATAATTCCAAACTTGGGAGAGTGATGCAGGAGGAAAATAAGTTGATGGTCAGCCTAGGATATACAGTCAGACCTTGTCTCAAAAGTCATAAAAGGAAAGCAAAACAGAAAAAAAAAAAAAAGCCAATCATGATGCAAACTATAGAAAGACATGATATTGAGAACGGAGGAGATAAAAAAAAAATCCCTTTTATCTTTAGGATACCCTCATATCACAGCATTAAAATGTTGTTCATTGCTCTTCAGAATCAACAAGTTTACTATAAACCTTGGCAATATAAAATAAATATTATAGATAGCACAATCCATGAGGGGAATGTTAGGAATTCAAGACACAGTTTGAAAAAGCAAATTTAGAGATAATGTCCTCAAAGGTGATAGTACAACATCTGAATTTTAGCCATAAAGGCAAAGAATAAAAGGAGAAAAAGGTGAATGGGTCTTCAAAGTTAATTTTTTCATTTTCATAACACAGACATCAGATAATGTAACAACTATCCAAAAATAATATACTGTATTGTATTACAGTTAGGATACCGATCAACAGAAGAATTAAAATGACAATGACTTTCTCTAGAGAGGAACCAGCCAAAGAGGTAAAGAATAGAAATATTTTTACTTTTCATTTTATACCATTGAGTACTACTCACATTTTGTTCAGATGGTTACAACTTCTCATAAACATGAACATAAATACAGACAGACATACAGAGTGTGTGTACTTCTCTGACCACTACAGGAACAACAGAATTTCTTTTGCACCATTTTCTTTGTTTTCTATTATATATTCTATGGACTAAATACCAATCTTCCATTATGGTATTTCAGAAAAGATTCAGTTAGTTAGACTCAAGGTCTTAGGCCTTAGGCAAACAGGAATACAGAGATATCCATAGTAATTCTCTCATTTGAGTCTTACAAAGCAGATTTTAGGAACTAGTAAAAGAAAAATTGAAAGGATTAAGTGACTTGCCATCTTCTCTCCTCCTCTGAGCCCCAAAAAAGAAAGAATATAAACTAGTCAAGAAAAAGACAAAACAAAACAAAAACCACAGCACTGAAATCTGAGAATGTTCCCCAAATACATGAGAATAAAATAAAAGAAAAACTTAACAGCATCAATGGTCAGTCACTTTGGAAAACAAATTGACAATTTTATCAATTTAAAGAAGGCACTTACCATATAGCCCGAAATCTTATCCTAGGCTATTACCCAAGATCAATGGAAGTACATTATAAAAAGGCATGTATTCAATGTTCATAAAAACTTTATTCAAAATATTCAGAGACAGCCCAAATTTCTACTAAGTATTAAAAAGACAAAGCCAGAACTGATAACACATGCCTATAATCCCAGGACTCACGATGCCTAGGCAGGAAGGTCATCAAGGTGTATGATTAACTGAGCTACATATGACCTTGGGTATAAAGTGAGATTGTTTCAAAAAGAAAACTAATTAAAAATAAACAAATAAATGAATTATATTTCCAGAACTTAGAATTCTACTTCTCACATATACCACATGGATAACGCAGAAGTATGTACAGGAAAGAAACCAGACACAAAAGACTGTGGATTTCATGAGTCCATTGAAATCTTAGTAAGAGACAGAACATTAAGTGGTTGCCAAGGTTGACAGAGAAGCACTGAACCAAAGAGGCAGAAAGAAACTTTTATATTGATGGTCATGTTCTGTATCGGGACTGTAGAGTTTGTTACATCACCACAAACATTTGGCACAACTCATTAAAATGTTATACAACTTAATGAGACCTACTTTTAAATCCCATAATGCATGAGGCTTTTTAGCATAGGTATTAAACAAAATTTGAAAATTAGTGTTTAAAAGGTAACTTTCAGTTAGCAAAAAGAAATACAGGACTCAAAAGCATCCCTCATCCTATTCAATTGGTCATGCAGGTAGACAGACACAGCGGCTGAGCCACCAGCCTGAAGTCTATCTAGATCTAATGAACACAGATGATAAAAGGTAGTGATTACTCAGACTATAAAGTTTTACAGCAGAATTATTTAATAATAAAAAATAATGAATTTAGCTAAAGAAAAACATAGTAAAAGTAGATAATGTAAACAAAAAATAGCAAATTAAACACACAAAGAAAATCATTGTCCACATTTGTACTTTAATATCAAAGCTTTAACTTACCTAATTTATGAGCCTGTTTAGTCCAACAAGGTATAGATTAAGCCTTCCCCCTTATACATAACCTTTCTGCTACCATACAAATCAACTCAATGTAGTATTTTTACCTAAGTATTCATATATTATGATACAGACACAAGAGTCCTTTTCTATATGTTAAATAATTCTGTGAAGTCTGTGGAATCTGAAGACACCAAAGAAAAAATACATTACTAACATGCATGCATACAAAAATCTAGTATCATAATTACAAATTATAAAAATCAACATTTAAAAGGAAACCCCTAATAAGCAAATTCCTAACCTACATGTTGAGCATCATTTCTGTCTTATTAGACAGTGAAACAAGGTTTACTCCAGCAGCACCAGGGTAGAGACCAACTCTCAGCACACCACTCATTGTTCAACACTTTCATCAACTGCACTGTTTGCAGCTTTGCTGAGCACTTAACTTACCCCTCTTCTGAACCCAACCTTCCTTCACAATGGTAACATCGCTCATGATGGCTCCCCTCTGAGCCCCCAACTTGGAGAAATGATGCTTTGCAGGATCAGTTTTAGGATTTGGATTCTTTGCTGCTGCTGCTGCTGCTGCTGCTGCTGCTGCTGCTGCTGCTGCTGCTGCTGCTGCTGCTGCTGCTGCTGCCCTTCCCACTCTCTAGTGATGACTCAGCCTGGAAGGAAGTATTGAAGAAAGAATTTCTTTTTTTTCCATTCTTGAACTCACAGAGCAATAACAAACAACTAAGTCTTTGTAAATGTCTTCAACTGGCCTCACTTCACATAGTCTAGCTCTTCAAACATGGGGGGGGGGGGGCGCTTATTTATTAAATAGCTCTACAATGAGTACACTGCTCTGGTCTTGTGACAAATGTTAAATGATAGTGAAACATTTAAACTAAGATCCTGAAATAAAATGTCCTAACAAAACCACTGTTAAACCTCCACAAATAAACAGAAAGCATTTTTGTAATATATACTTGAGATGATGGGAGAAAGAATGAAAGTTAAGTAGCTCAAATCCCTTTAATTTCAGAAAGTTATGTCAATGTATTTTTAAGTATTGTTAATTGCTGTACTTTATGTAAAATACAATGTGCCAAGAAGCCAACATTTACATAATCTGACTTGCTCTAAAAAATATTTCATGTAGATTATAATTTATTTATTTTTTGGTAGATAAAGAAAGTGAAACAAAGGGAATAGGAGGTAGAAAAGACATGCCAAGAACTGTTCATCTTCATAATCTGACAATCTTCACAACTCTGGTAGGGCACTATTAACTTCATTTCACAGAACCGAGAAACCGGGGCTGACAGAGAATAGGAAAGTTGCTAGATTTCAAGGTAGTAAATTGTAGAGCTAAAATATGAATTCAGAGTGCCTGACTCCCAAGTCTGCTCTCCTCATTTCAAAACTCCACATGTGAAAGGTGAGCCAAATTTTTGGAATGAAATGTTTTAGGAAACTTGGAAATTCAAAAACATGATAGGTTTCAGTATTTAACAGTATCTGCAATATTTAAAAAAAAAAAAAAGTTGCTCAGAAGAAATATAGTGTTTCCTAAGACAAACACTAGAAATGTATCCCCTGGATCTTTATATGATAAGTTAGAGTAAAAAAAGCCTTTCTTACATATATAGCAATAAGCTTAATGAACTGTTTATTATTGTCCCTGTTTATTATTGTCCCTACCAAAGTAGAAGTGAAATGCTTCCACAAAACTCTGCAAAGTGCTTCTACATTTGCAAAAATATGGAACAGATACGCTGGTGTTAAGTGGCCTAGGACAAACAGCATGAACTTTAGGTAACCAGAAAAAAATGGGTACATAAAGTAACTGTACCCATTGGGTACAGGTGGATTTTCATAAATAGTACACAGGCTGTATTCCCAGCTAGTACTCAACTAGGTTACAAGTCTTCCTCCAACACAAATTATATGCAAAGCCTAGCTATTTATCAATCAGTGATCAAAACTAAACATCCTCTGAACAATCTGACAAAGGCCAATTGCTTCAACAGAAGACTACCTTGTCATGGCTGTACAAATATGTCATGAACAATATATACAGGAAGGGGCAGGACTACTCAAAATCATAATCATGGAGACCTGTTACTGCAGAATAAAGAGATGCTCCTATGGTTGACTGGAAGAAAATTAAACTAAAAGAAATTTGAGAAAATAAATCCTTTGTTCAAGTAAGTTTGAGGAAATTTTATAATTTTGTCCTTTTCAAACATCTCTACTAACATTAAGATATAATCTACCATGGGCAATTCCCACACTGAATACTGCCAAGGGGAAAAGTCACAATATTTAAAATGATATTCACTTCACATTAACAACAGAAAAAAAACATAAAAGCCATTAAGTACAGCCATTCAAACATCATTTTATTTTGATTGGCATCATATCCTATCATATCCTCAAGAACCCAACTAACTACGTATTACAGTGAGATATATCAAAGGGTAAGCCCTATACATTGCATAAATAATTTTAAGTTAAATGTTGGAAAAGACTAATGCAAAATGACTAGTGAAAAACAATATAACTTAACAAAAGAGAACTTATATCATTTGGGGAATAAAAGCAGAATAAATATTAGGGTAACATCCAAGAGATCCTTGCAATTAAAGTAAATTGTGCTAGAATACACTTATGAAGAACACTAAGCGGATGGAAATCTTCCTGAAATAGAACCAGATCAACCCAAATCAATTAATAGTATTTTATAATGGACCTGTTTCTGAAAATTAGTTTCTTGCATTGAGAGTGAAAGAATAATCGTTGTGTATATATTAAGACTGAACTTATAAAATGTACATTAAATTAAAACAAGATTTCCGAACTTGGGCTCGATCTCTACTATCTTTTTGTTGTTGTTGTTTTTCTCACTATAAAACTATATAATCTCAACAAAAGAGAATTTATATTTTTGGGGGGAATAAAACTAGAATAAACATTAGGGTAACATCCAAGAGACCCTTCCAATTAAAGTAAATTGTGCAAGAATACCATTAAGAACACTAAGAGGATGGAAATCTTCCTGAAATAGAACCAGATCAACCCAAGTCAATTAATAGTATTTTATAATGGACCTGTTTCTGAAAACTAGTTTCTTGGATTGAGAGAGACCAAGAGAATAATCAATGTGTATATATTAAGACTGAACTTATAAAATGGACATTATATTAAAACAACAAGATTTACAAACTTTATCAGGTCACTCACTGAACCTTATTATTAGAGGCGGTCTCATTCATTGTATGTTAAAGTTACCAAATTTTACAATTTTCATCTTTAAAATCTGTTCTTGTGTGTAATGGCTAAAATGGTAACATCTTTAAACATAATGTTTGAAATGTAATCATTAGATTAGCAGAAAACACTGTCTTTTATATGTAAAAGCAATGTGATTGGCTCCTAAGCAGTAAAGTTCTCTGGTTAGATTTCCTAAGTGGCGATGCTCCTGCTCCAGCCACCAACAGTGCCCCACACTTCATCCACACTAGCTGACCAGATGAGCTACAGTTCTGACATCTGTTTCTGATGGTAAAGCAGGTTTCACCCTCCTTCCATGGTAACTTCTGTAGAAGTATGTTCTCTCCAATGAGTTTACATAAAATTTGGTTTATTCTTTAGTATGTTGAATTAAATACTTTAGTGCCAGATAATCTAATTTTTACCATTCTTATAAAAAGTTACACACAAAATTCATAGTGTATTCAATAGTAAAGATATTTTCATTCATGATTCACTATTAGAGAATATGATAACTTCATTTAAATATCATTTTATAATGTGCAAAACATTTCCCATATTTAATTCCACTGAATCACAATATAAATTATTAAAGCTATTTGACTGTGCCTGGCACTTATTCAACAAATACAGAATTAGTGAATAAGTAGATGAACGAACAAAGATGCAACAGCTTTAGATAATAAACTATGCAAACGAGTTTAGTAAGTCAACATCAAAAAATAGCACAGTGCCAGTTTTAAAACAAAACTAAGTTTAAACATCATGGAAGTATTTATATATAAATAATTAAAATCCCTGGATGTTAAATCATGCTTCCTATGGCCTTCCATAAAGTGCAAGGTGAGACTACATTAAAACTACACTATTTTTTCTTGACATTTTAAATAACTTTTTGTTGAGACCATCAATTTTCAACTCCAAATAAAAGAAACCTCAATGTTACCCACAATTATTCATTATGAGAAGAAAAAGGAGACAAGTATTTCCTTACTGAAGCTTCAAAGAATTTTCAAAAGACTTTAGCAACCAGTCATGCATTTAAAGCAATATCAAAAATGCTTTAGAATGTCATTCCCTCAAAAATGTGAACTATAACTACACTTAATCAATAAATTATATATATATATATATATATATATATATATATATCTTCTAACTACTCTATGTCAAGAACTAAAAGCCTATCTTAAGTCTTTCCCAAGGCTATTATATATTTGTTATCCAAGATGTTTCATTTACATCACCTTATTTGTCTTTGAATTGTGAACCTAAGAAAACTGTGGCCAAAAACAATGACAGTATTCCCCAGTTACCACACATGGGGACAATCAATAAAAGTAATCACCCACAATTAAGGTCTTCCATCAGTTTCATCTGCTTTATACAAAAATAAAAAATATAAACTCTTAAATGTAATTATCAAAAATGTTTTAAAGTAAACCAAAGAAAAAATGAAACTAAAAGTATCAACAAAACTATCAAAAATGAAATAACATAAAACTAAACAGGTTGAAACGCACCCAGTAATTTTCTTTCATATGTTAGTTATTTCCTGTGTGTTAACTCTCTCTTCTTTTTGGGTGAGAGGGGGTGGTCTCTGAGACCTGTAGGCCAGACTATCCTCGAACTCACTATGTATCCCAAAACGTCCCTGAACCTGCCTGAAACCTCCAAGTGCTAGATTATAGACATGACCCACCAAACCTGGCCTCCTGTATGTTTATTTCGAAATTAAAATTCAAAATAGCTTTCTTTGAAATACAGTTGATCTTTGGCTGTAAGATTATATGCTATCATTTTGTAGACTTTATGATAGTCAAACTGAATTAATAAAGGAAACTAATTAAAACATAATTGATATTTAAAACATAAATAAAAAGCAAGAGGAACTACTTTAGATTCTATAGTAGTTTCAGATTTCAGTAACTATATTTTAAGCCAGAATGGTAGCACATGACTGCAATTCCAGCTACTCTGGAGGCTGAGGCAGGGGATCACAAGTCTGAGGCCAGTCTAGTCAGTACAGCAAGTTCAAGGTTAGTCTGAGTCACTTGGTGAGACCATGGCTCACAATGAAAACAGTAAGAGGGAGGAGCTGTGAAAGGTGGTGGAACAATCAAGACCCTGGCCTTAACCCCCCCCCAAAAAAAAGAAAAAAACAGAAGAAACTAATTTATCTGCCAGGACAGATACACAACGTTGTATCAAACTTTCAAAAGGATATGCAGGAAAGTAAACACACAGACTTCTACACAATTTGTCTTTATTTCCAATAACTCTAAAGTAATCTGTTCCTACCTGCAGTAGTCACCCTATTAACAATTCCTCTCTTCACAATACAATAATAACTGTGGAAATTTTTTTCTGAAACCTGGAACTTTTAGACAAATTGTCAGATCTTTCAAATTACTAATTCCTAAAAGCGAACTTTCTAACTTAAAAATATATCCAAAAAACACAAAGCATTTTCTCCTTTTTCTCTATTCAGGACATCAATTACAACCTCAACCGACATATCCATTATTAAAAAAGCTTGTGCTAGGTGATATACCTAATATTCTGATTTAAAACACTGGGAATATGATTATCCTTCACTTCACCTAAGCCAATAAACAAGCTATTGATGAAGCAATCCCCTTTGATTCTAAGGTAAAATGCTGCTTATCTGTATATGAAGGCACCTATGACAATAGGCTGAGGACTGCTACTAAAGAATACTGGCTCAGCTGGCCATTTGATTTAGTACACATATACAATTCTAAAATCTGCCTCAAACACCTCTCAAACTATAAAATGAAAATACTTAATACACACGCACATAAAATCTACCTATAGTCCACTGAACACCAAGAATTGCTGGCATATTTTCTCCCCAGGATTAGAATCCCTGACAAAGTTCATCTCAAAGTTTCCTTTAGAAAGAGCACCAGACAGACCAAAAAACTTGAATAACTGTTCCCAACCCTGCCTTGCTCAAAGTGGTGCTAATAATGTCCCTTTAATTCTCTTTACTTCCATCTCCTTAGCTGAAAAACAAATGTAGCATTAGATGCTTGATAGCTCTTTCAAAGCTAATATTGAAGATTCTTCACATTGAAAACTACAATTGACTTCATACAGAAGTGGTATTGTAGATGACAATGATTATGTACAGCTCCTATCCTCAAAACTTAATATACAGTTAATACAAAACATCAAGTAGCTATTCAACTCAGACCAAATCTGGGCTAACCTCTATTATTGGCTAAATTCTATCTTCCTTTCCAAATCCCCCAGACATCCAGTTATAGTCAGGGACTTTCTTAATATAGAAGAAATTCTCATCTGAACATCTTTTGTTTACTTCTACTAAACCTTTATACTTTCCCTTCAGAATACAAGAAAAATTACCCATTTAGAAATGTAAAATACTTTAAAAGGGCAATAATCTTTAAGTAAATATATTTAAATAGTTTTTATAAAAAACATTAATAAGTCAAAAAGAATATTATTTATTCATCAAGATTTGAAGATTTCCTTGCAAAAGAAATAAATGTACCTCTAACTGGATAAAGTACACTACAGTAAAATGTGTAAACAGTTGTATTTATTTTGGCATTTGAAACATTTAAAAATCATAGAAATGTTGGCAGCTTAACCAATACAGCTTTTAAAACTATATTAACTTGATTCTGTGGAACTTATTATAGTATAGTATTATAATATATATCATAGCATATATATTCGAAACTTAGCGATGCCACTGTGGACTCTAAGAATGGGCACAAACAAAGTGTTTCAGAATAGGAAAATTTAAATGAAATTATTTTTATGCTGTATGGGGTGTTTTCTCATGCGACATTCACTTTCAAAAGTGCATCAAGACTGCTCTGAGGATTAGATGAATTACAGTGTGTAAAGCACATATAGCAACATCTGGCACATGACAAATGCTCAAGGGCCGTGGCTAGAGTTAAGTGGAAACTGAAGCTAACCCTATCAGATGTTACAGACTGTAACACATCTGTTGATATTAGCCTACCTTTGCAAAAGAATATGCTGCACTAAACCAAGGTTAAGTATACAGATGATGCAGCTGCAATATGAAGCTCAACAGCAACTTTTAAATTACTCAGAGATTTTAACACAAACCTCCCATTAAAAATATTTGCATTATTCAGAGTAACTTGAAATTGCAGTCACAGTACAAAATAAACCAAAGAAAATGATTTTTCATATTGCATTTTATTATGCACATTTAAAATGATCCCAAATTGGGTCTTCTTCTTAATACTATAAACATAATCACTATAAAGCTAAGATCTTACTAAATCATGATTCAGATTCAATTAATACATTAACAGGAATCACCTTTTCATCCCAGGGACAAATTCTTGAACTATACATTACAAAGTAAAGTATAACTAGTTATCTCTTCATGAAAATATAACTTCTAAAACAATGTATGAAACAAGTTCCTCTTTAGAAAGAAGCCTAAATATTTAGAAACTTCCAAGTTAAAGTCAAAACCTGGAGTTTAAAACTCCTAAACCTCTACACAGAAATCCACGCTAACATTTGTTTAACCAAGTTTAACCAAAAGACTTTAGATGTTTAGTGATTCTACAAAACAAACTTTCATGACATGATCTTCTGAAAGAAGGGCTAAAACCCTACCCCTTCAAAGCACACTCCTCATCTTAATATTTCTCCAGGAAAATGAACCTTATTTAAAATGTTTTCTTTGAAAAATTACATAAACATGCTTATATTGTTGGCACACACCTGCAATCCCAGCACTCAAGAGGCTGGGGCAGGAAGATCCCTAGCAGGCCAGTAAGTTTCGTGGCAGCCTAAGCTACACAAGAACACCCCTCCATTCCAAAATCATAATAAATACAATTACAAATATAAAAAGTTAGAAGAAGAATTTTCAAGTATTCTTGCATATACAATGCAAAACAAAGTCAAGGTTAAAAAAAGTAATTTTAAGTTGAAAATTATTCACTCATCATTACAGAAAACCTAACTATACAGGACAAGATTAATATGAATAACGATTTCGTCATTTTTGTAGTAATAACTTTTAAAAACTGAAAGAAAACATGCTACTGCAAATATACAGAACACAAACAAAATACTGCACCTACATTCATCCAAAGTTGTCACATTCAAATGACACTTTAAAATTAGATCCTCAAGCTACAGACACTGGGGTCATCTCCGTTTTTTAAAAAGTTATCATTAAACAGAATCAAGATTTCATATTGACAAAAGGAACAAAAGTCAATTTTGAACTGCTTCTCGAGTGTAAGTGATTCCAGTCATATATTCTGGAAAACTAGTAATTCATGAAGATGCTTTTAAAAAACGTTTCAGACAACTGTCGTCTGGAATATTCAGACCCATCTTCACACCCTACACCATCCTTACTGGAGTCTTCCACTTATGACTTTCTCAACTTTTCTCCTAAGTGAATATATAACCTAATATAACGGGTTCCCACCATAAACAAAACGCAGTAACTGCCTAGAAATTCATAGTTCTACTAAAAATAATGACCGTGCTTTACTAATTATGGAGCACGTGTCTAAACTGATGATTTGAGACAAGTGTCAATATATTGCATATGAAGTCCTTCCTCTATATCCCTTTCAGGACACATTAAAAGTGTGATGGTTCTATTAATCACAAAAATTAATTGATAAAGATACACAGGTCTTATTGTTTAATTTCTACCTGTAAACTTTTATCAACTACAATCCATCAACACGTTTAACCAAAATGCATCACACTGGTGAAAAGAGTTTTATTTTCATAACACTGTTTTGATGGAGACATGAGAGGATAAGCATTTTTTTTTTCAGGCTTTCTAGAGATAAACAGCAAACACCACTACTGTAAAAACCTGGCCCTAAAGAGATTCAGTTATCTCTAACCTAACTGTAGATTCCCAGGAAATCCCAAACAAGGGGCGACCCCGCCTCGGCATCAGGACGATCATTTGCCACCAGCTTAAGCTTCAACTTGGGGCTTCCAAAGGGCCTCCTCACCAGCATCATGGCTGATGCAGACCGATGCGATGCGCAGGAGGCGGAGGTGGACAAGGAAGAAGCTGGTTTGTTTACTTGCAGCCTGAGCCGCCGCCGCCGCCGCCGCCGCCAGCAGCAGCGACAGCATCAGTGGATCAGCCAAACCCAGCATCTTCCGCACATTTCTATTCTTAGCACACAACTCCCTAGCGGATCAAAACCCCACTACTATTAAAAACACAGACTCGCACGTTACCCACCTCGCACACGCACACCCGCACCCCATCACACCGTCCTCTCCCGGGCGCCGGCGGGGTGCGGCGGGGCGGGGTGCGGCGGGGTGGGTTAGCTGGCGAAGGCAGGAGACCCCGGGGACGCCGGTGCATCCTCGCCCGCACTCCCGCCCTCCCGCACGCCCGCCACATGCGCAGACGGCCCCTCCCCCCAACCCAAACACCGACTCGCCACCGGCTGCTCGCGTTACATAACCTCGCCGCCGCCCCCGCCCCGGCCGGCCCCGGCCCCGGCCGGGCCCGGCCCGCCGCCCCTCCCTTCCCCTCCCCTCCCCCGCGCAGCAGGGCGAGTAAGGATGAAGGCACCGGGCCCGAGCTAAGCGAGCCCTAAGGCGCCCGGGCCGGGCCACCGGGGACACGCAGCCCACGGTACCGCTAGGCCGGGAACCCCCCTCCCCGGCCGCCCGCGCACGGCCGCCGTCCCCGCCCCCCGAGCGAGGGGGTGTCGGCTGTCACCCAGGCCGGGCATCCCCGGCCTCCACCTCCACACCCAGAGCCTCGGGAGGGAGGGAGGGAGCGAGGAAGGGAGGGAGCGAGGGAGGGGGAAACCCGGTCCCCGCCCACGCCCCCGGCGGCCGGCCGCGGTGACACCCAGACGCCCCCGCCTCACCACCCGCGTCGCCGCCGCCCCTCCCGAGGGAGGCAGGGAGGGAGCCGCGGGCCCTCGGGGAGTTCGGCGGGGCGGGGAGGGGCGGGGAGGGGGGAGAGCTGGGGGCGGCGGCTGTTACCTGCAAAGGCGGCGGGGCGGCGGCGGCGGCGGCCCCGCAGCTGCTCCGGCGGTGGCGGAGGATGGAGAGGGGGGGCGGGGGGAGGAGAGGGGGCGACTCGGGGGTCCCCCTCCTCCTCCTCCCCTCCTGTCCTCCCCCCCACCCCGCTGAGCCTCTGGCCCCCTGGAGCCCGGTGCTGCCGGCGGGAGGGGAGACGAAGGCTGCCGGGGAGGAGGGAGGGAGCCGGGCGGCCGGCGGGCGGGCGGCGGGCGGGCCGCGGCGCTGGAGCGGGGGCGGCGGCGGCGGCGGGAGGAGGGAGGAGGAGAGGGCGGGCGGCGGCGGCGGCGCGGGGAGGAGGAGGAGGAGGCGGAGACTCTACTTGGGAATCGGATATCGGCTACAAATTCAATTCATCACCAGAAAACGCCGCCGCACGGGCGGGGGGCCGGGGCCAGATGCCCCGCCGCGGGGCGGAGGCTCCGGGCCGAGCGTACAGGGCCGGGGACCCCGGACGGCGGCCTCGCCTCGCCTCAGGGACCCGGCAGCCGCCTCCCCGCCCCCTCCTTCCTCCCTCCGGGGGCCGCCGCCGCTGAAGCGTCTTGCCGCCGCCGCCGCCGCCGCGGGGCTTGTTGTTGACTTTGAGGAAAACTCCTGACGTCAGGGGCTGGCTCTCCGCGACGGGCGGGAGCGGCTTCCCCGCGCCCCGGCCCCGCTCGCCGCCTCAGCGCCGCGCCCCGGCCGGGCGCTCGTCCCCCAGGCTGCCCCGCGCCCCTCAGACCCGCGGCGACCCGCGCCCCTCGGCTTCCTCTCGCGAGAACACCCCCCGGCAGCCCGCGCCGCGGGGCCGGCGTGCTCGCCGGGAAGTTGTGGGCTTCCCCGGGCCGCGGGGCCCTCGACGGGGTCCCCGAGGCCGGCTTTCCCCGCGCACGCACCGCCGCGCCGCGGGGCTGCGGGACCAGGCCGGGGAAAGCCGCCTTCACCTGCCCCTGGATGAGTCGCGGTCGGGGCGAACCAGGTGTCCCACCATCCCGGGAGACGCGGCCGTCCACCCAAGTGCCAGGCACCACATGTGGGCTCGAGGTCGCAGTGACATCCCCAGCCCCTCAGAATCACCTCCATGTGAGGGATGTTGGTTTCGTTGACTTTGGGGCACTAGGAGGACGTTTCTTGTGAAGTTCTTGGCTCAGGAGAGAGTACAGTAGAGACTGACCGTAGTTTACCACATATATCACCCACTCCGGGAAGTCCTAAAAGTTTACTTTTCCTGATAACTGTGTCATCGCTTCTGGAAGCACCTGGCGAACCGATGTTAACCCTAGGGGCCCTAGGCTTGGAAGAACCCGTTATTCTGTCCCATTGCAAGAATTTGTTGGGTACCACCGTGGGCTTGTTCCTGCGTAGCATCTCTCCTGTCGTCTGTCCCCGTTCTCCAGCTCTCTTGTTTTACACTATACCCCCGTGTCTGTGTGGTGCATTGTCTCTGTATGTGCTGCAAAGTTACCAGTGAGTTGGCCGGGTCCCCATCAGGACCAAAATCACTGATAATGATGTCCGTCTTCTAATGGAAGACATGGACCCTCGAGTTGCAAAGGCTGGGCTGACAGACTTCAAAGGTTTATAGCTCTAGCCAGAGAACTATAGTTTATGTCTGTGAACCTTAAAAACCAGAATCAAAAAGCTCTAAGAATGTACGTTAAGACTTACTGCTCTGGATTCGGTTTCCAGTAGCCCAGAACCCTTGACACTCAACAGTTGACTCTATCAACAGTTGGCCGCAATGAGCACCAGCTAGGATTACAGCCTTTGAGTTTCTGGTGTTGGTACCCAGGGACTGACCTGCAGTCTCTGGATTTCTCAGACCCATAACTTCATGACCACTCTCTCCGCCGCCTCTTTCTCACCACCCACTACCACTTAGGCTGCTCCCTACTATGTGGCTGCTGCCACTACTTACTGTGGCTTGTTGCCACTGGAGCTGGAGCTGCCTTTTCCTCTTCCTGTTACTACTTCTGACCACTCTACCCATGTAAACATCCAGGGAAGGGTGGGAAGACCATTTGAGAAATCCTTCATTGGGCCTAATATTACTACAAAAATAAAAAAGGATGTCTCCTGACTGACTCTAAAACACCCTGCTTAACTCTAGGAAGGGTGAAAATGAAGGGTTGTATTTGTACTAATCACAACACAGCTTCCAGTTCCACCAGTCACAGGAAGGCATGTTTGGGCTGCTCAGAGGAATCCTGTCTTGCCAAAATTCTGTGTAATTCACAGACTTATCCATTAACTTATTCATTAATTCAATACTTGTTCTATGCTACTTTATAGCAAGTGTTGTAAAACAGTTGTCCTTTCTTTTAACATGTAGATACTGACAGTACCATTTAGCCTGAGACGACCCTGATGGGGAATGTCCCTCTGTATATGTTTGTCTTATTGGTTATTGAATAAAACACTGTTGGGCCAATAAGGCAGGAAGACAGGTGGGACTAGAAGATGAGAATTCTGGGAAAGGTAAACAGGAGCCTGCCATAGTAGAGTTGCTGCCTGAGGAGCAACAGGATACTTAGCATTACCAGGTAAGCCCCTGAAGAATTACTAAACTAGTGATACAGCTCAGTTATAAATAATTTCCTAGGGTGCACTAGGTTCCAGGTTCAATACCCAGCACCACAAAACTTCACCAAGTTTGGTCTTGCATGGAATACTAATTTTCCAAAGCTGGTACAGATTATCTAAAACAATTATGGTGACTGGGGAAAGACCTGAGAAAAAGACCTGTGAAGCAGGAATCATGGTTTTTCTCCTGTTTTCTCCTTTCCCCATAGTTGGTAAAAGTCGTGGGTATAGATGAATAAGCCGTAATTCTATTCGGTTCGTCCAAAAAGGAAACTTTCCCACAAGTATCACATGTCTAACATTAGCTGTTAGCAAAATGAATGGGTTTCGGGTTTCATGTTGTATAAAACAAAAATGGGTGAGATTTTCTTCCTTATATCAGCCCAAGACACTTTTGTTTTTTAATAAAATGGTCTTTTAAAAAAAAGCATTAGGGGATGGAGAGATGGTTTCATGGTTGAGAGTACTTCCCTCCTCTTCCACACTCATGTCAAACAGGTCACAATGCCTGTAACTTCAGCTCCACATACAGACACATGCATAAGTAAAAATATTTTTAAAATAGAAGTACTTATAATAATGCCAAGCTCTTACTGTTAGTATTCAGGCATCTGCACTGGCCTGCCCTTGGGGTTCTGACAGGACACGCCCTCAGCTGCAGCCCCTGTGCACATTCACTAAGTTCCCTTTTAAAAGGGCCCTGCCCACCTCCCATCCTCCCTCTCTCTCTCTCTCTCTCTCTCTCTCTCTCTCTCTCTCTCTCTCTCTCTCTCTCACCTGTTCTTCCCCTCCATTGTCTCCCCTCTTTCCTCTCTCCTGCTGCTCAGGTCTCCCCATCCCCATTCCCCTTTTTCTGATCCCTTTCCCTCTGCTTGAACCCTTTTGCACGGCATCTTTTTTTTTTTTTTTTTGCATGCTCTACTCTTCTTAAATTACCACACTTACCCCCTACTACCACCACCAGTGCAGTGGTGGGGGTTGTATACACCCTGAGCCTTGAACACTTAGACAGGCACTCTCCCGCCTAGCTACATCCTTGTACTTGCTCGTGCATACCTGCTCTTCTCGTCCCCCTTCACCCCTCTCCTTTCCTCACATGCCTTTAGTTTATTATTATTTGGGGAGGGGGTGTCAAAACACTATTTCTCTGTGTAACCACTCTGGCTATCCTGAAACCTGCTCTGTAGACCAGCCTGGCCTCAAACAGAGCTCCACCTGCCTCTGCCTCCCAAGTGCTGGGACTAAAGGTGTGTGTCACTACAACCCAATTTGAAATGGCATTTTCTTAACAAGGTTATTTCATTGTAAGCTTTGCTCTTTACTGCTATCCGGTTCAATAGTGAACCAGTTATTCTAAATTCACCATCACAATTGTTTGAGGGGTTGTTTTAATGAACATACAAAATAGCGGATTTCATTATATCTTCATACATACACAACAGGTATTTTGTTCATAGTCATTCCCCCATTACCTTCTCTTGTTCTACCCCCTCTCCTAAGAGTCTCCTTTACTTTCAATGTTCAAATATATATTTGAATCTAGTTTTCATATATTCAAGAAAGCACCTATCTTTGAGTCTCGCTTATTTCCCTTAACACAATACCTTCTAGTTGCACTCATTTTCCTGCAAAGGATATAATGTTTGTTCTGTATAGCTGAATAAAAATCCATTGTGTACATACACCACATTTCCTTTATTCATTCATTCACTAACAGAAAACCAGGGACATTCCATGTCTTGGCTATTGTGAACAATGATGCAATAAATATATATGTGTAGGTATTTCTATGACATACAATCAGGCGTGATAAGGCTGGATCATACAGTAGTTCTGTTTTTAGAAAATCCTAGTTTCTGTGTATACCTCCCCTCTTCACCTCCCCTCATTGGTAGAGTTTGATTTCTTTGAGGGGATGGCATGTACATGTTCCATATTCCCTTGAGACAGGCTTTCACTGAACTTGCTACCAGCAGATTCCATGTCTTCACCCCAGTTTGTGATGGAGTAAGAAGCACATAAGACCACAGGATGCAACTAGGGATCTGAACTCGGGTTTTCATACTTAACCAAGCAGATGCTCTTTCTTGCCCACTGAGCCATCTCTCCAGCCCCCGCTTGCCTGCTTGATGATAGCCATTCTGACCACAGTGAAATGAACCTCAATTACATTTACCTGGTAGCTAAGGACATTGAACATTTTTCATGCATTAATTGGCCATTTATACTTTCGAAAGCTCTCTGTTCAATTAATCTGCACATTTAGCGTGCAGATGATTGGGTGACTTGGTTATTGTTTGGTTTTTGCATTCATCATATAACCTAGGTATTAATCAACTATTGTATGCATAACTGGCAAAGTTTTTCTCTCATTCTGTAGATCTTGGGCCTATTTTTTTAAGGGCCTGATACCATTCTTAAGGGCTCTAACCTTAGTGTTTAATTAACTTCAAAGATCCCATCTGCTAATACAATCACTATGGGGATTAGAATTTCAACATATAAATTGGGGAATGGGAAGAGACTTAAACATTCAGACCAGAATATCATGTAACAAAGCAAACTAAACAACAATTGTTTCTCTGCTTGAATTTTTTAAAAAAGCATCCTGTGAAAAGACATCTCACAATATACAGAATAACCCACATTAATGACTGAAAAAATAAAAGGACAAATAAATCTTCCTACAGTATGCAGTTTATATAGTGTTTTTCTGAGGAGATGCAAATGGTGTATTGGAAAGAACATAGGTGCTTGGAAATTTGTAAATGTCTGTTGCTAAACATTAACTATGTAAAGGTGTTTTGCTTTTGTTTAAGCTGCATTGGTTTAACTATGTAAAGATGTGTTGCTGTTTTACCTTGCCTGCCTAAGACAACTGATTGGTCTAATAAAAATCTGAATGGCCAGTAGTTAGGCAGTAGAGTGATGGGGGATGTCCTTCTGTATATATAGTCCAATAGTCAGTAGAGGCAGGAAGATAGATGGGACTAGGAAACAAGGAGAATTCTGGGAAAGGTAGGCAGGGAGAGACTGGAAAGAGATGCCATGTGGAGACCGTGAAAACAGGACACGCCAGACATTCACTGGTAAGATAAGGCCATGTAGAAATACATACATTAGTAGTATGGGTTAATAGTAAAGAGAGAACTAGCCAATAAGAAGCCCTAGCCATCAGCCAACAATTTAATATAGTGTCCATGTGTTTATTTGGGGCTAAAGTGGTGGTGGCACCTGGCAGGACAAGAGAAACCTCCATAACAGTAGAGGCATAGGCAGGACTAGTTGGCAGAAAGAATAAGTAGGAAGAAGAGGAGCAAAAAGAGGACAGGGAGGGAAAAAAAGGAGAGGCCCCAGGGCCAGCCAGGCAGGCAGAGTAGGATATACAGAATGAAAGAAAGGTAAAAAGCCCCAAGGCAAAAACAAAGAAGAAGAGAAGCAAGTTAATTAAGGTTATAAGAGCTAATGGGACAAGCATAAGCTAAGTTTGAGCATTTGTAACTAATACTAAATTTCTGTGTCTCATGATTTGGGAGTTGGTTGGTGGCCAGAAGAAAGTTTGCTACAAATGTCAGTCCAGATTTCTCTCAGGTAATGGGCTTAATCCTTCTAGGATGCATTCTTTTTCATTTGTGAAGTAGCAATTACTACTACTTCAGTAACTTATGCCACTTAAAGTTTTTTTTTTTAAATACCCTAAAATAGTGAGTGGTCAGCAAGCCAAAATTATTTTACTATAAATGTGATTATATTCAGATCAGTATAATAGCTGCTGCCACAGACGGACACAAAAATCTACCTAGTCACAAAACAAACAATGTTACTTATTCTTTTAAAGTCGTGAATGACAGGCAAGTCTCCAGTAAGAATTTATGTCCTGAGTTTCTTCCATAGTAGAACTCTGACTTGTCAATTAAGCTCACAAAGGAGCTTTGGAAAACATGGAAGATGGCTCAAAGAAAGTTTTATACAAATCACTCCCACAAACTTTGTCTAGTAAGAAATCACCTAAGCCCTCTAACCATAAGGCAGGCCATGAAATGAGGATGGCTCAAGAAGTAACTAATGAGTGTCATGGATGATTAATAAAGGGATTTCCAAGATGATAACTTAGGTGTGATGGTTAGTTCTGATTGCCAGTCTTGGCTCTAAGGAGCCATTGTGTAAAGCTGTGAAGGTAGTTGTAATGGAGATCCAAGGATGCTGAAGATGCCAGGACCATTGGGTGTTCACCAGTGAAAGTTTCACTCAAAGAGTAGATCTGAACCGAGAGAGCCTCTCTGTGTTATGGGAAGCAGAGCTGGACAGTGGGGGATATCTAAGCCCTATGGGATACAGATAAAGCCATCATAATTCCCAGATACTAAACACAAAGTGTAAGAAGTGGTATTTTCTCTGTTGTGTTTTGATATCGATTTGGTCCAATATTTCCTTCCTAATCCGTTCCTGCTTTTTGGAATGGGGATGTTTACTTTGTGTAGATTGGAAGTATGTATCTTCTTTTTTTTTAATGTAGGGACTCACAGTTGAGAGACTGTCTCAGAATAGGAGTTTCTCGAACAATGAGCAGTGTTGGACTTTTGAAGTTGAACTTAATACATTTTTATATCATGAGATAACCATGAGCCTATGAGGTCAAGAGGTAGAAAAATGGCTTCAAAGTGTATGTTTTGATGTCAGATTCACAATGGTTGAGTTGTGATGGTCATGATTGATTATTAACAGGATTTACAATCATCTAGGAGACAGCCCTCTGGACACCTATGTGAGGGAGTTCCTAGACAGCCCTCTGGACACGTATGTGAGGGAGTTCCTAGCCTGGGTTAATTAAGGGGGTAAGACCCACTTTAACTAAGAGCAGCACCATTCCGTATGCCATGTTCCTAGCCAGAATAAAAAGGACAAAGCAAGCACACCAACAGCTGTAACTATGATTAGAATGTTTGCCTCAGGGTGCTCCCTCTCTCTCCCCTTTCCCCTCTCTCTCCCTCCCCTTCACCCTCCCCTTCCCCCTATCTCTCTTTCTCCCCCTCCCCCTCCCCCTCTAACACTTTGCTGCTCCTCTATGTCTGGCTGACCGCAGACTGGCTTCTGGCCCTGGGTGTATCCCTCCCCCCCTCCACTTCTCTTCTGTCTTCTCTTTCTCTCTCCAACCTAGATTTTTCCTCCTCCTCCTCCTCCTCCTCATTCTGTCTTCCTACCAGCTCTGCCTATCCCTCTCCTGCCTAGTTATTAGCTGGTCAGCTTTTTATTAGACCAATCAGGTGCCTTAGGCAGGCAAGGTGAAACAGATGCAACGCATCTTTACATAATTAAACAAATGTGACACACCTTCACATAGTTAAAGTAATATTCCGCAGCATAAACAAATGTAATAATCTTTTCCTAATTAACATAATGTTCCCCAGCAGTTGAGTATTGGATCACAATAACAAGAAAAGTCATTAACACAAGGGATAAGTAATGTGTAATGGACCAAAATTTTTACCCTCTCCAAACATTTGTATGCTAAAATTCTAACCACAATGTGCTGATTATATGATGCCTTTGGGAGGTAATAAGTTCATGAGTGAGCCCCCTTCTGAATGGGATTTATGCCCTCCTAAGAAGACCTACCACACTCAACATAATGGTACATACTGGTAATTCCAGCACTTAGGAGGCAGAAGTGGGAATCACCAATCAATGCTAGCCAAGACTGTATAAAGGAAGTGTCTCAACAATGCTAAACCAAATTAAAAAAATGAAAGAACAAGAGACATCAGAGCTTGCTTCCTCTCTAGCAAGAAGATTGCAAACTGCAAGCCCTTACCAGACACTACATGAGATGTAAGTTCAGTTTTTGAATTCACAGCCTTCCAAACTGTGAGGAATAAATTTCTGTTGGTTAAGTCACCCAGTCTGAGATTTTGCTGCAGCAGCATGAACTGACTGTGAGCTAATAGAAGACTCTGTTGCAATATTTACCAGTATGAGCTGTCTTTTGACCCTTTCCTCTAATCTTAAAGCATTAACATGTGCCTATAGGAGCAATGCTGAAGACAGATGATGTCACTATTATAGGGTCATATGATAGTGAGAGACTTAAGCCATCATGGGGAGTTCCCTCTTTACAGATTTGTTTTCCTCATATGTTACTAGCGTATAGATGAAATTTTTATCCACATTTTCATTCTCTTAGATAAATCTTCTACCAACTTAAGCATTATCTAGACATTTCTCTTTGGGTCACAGAAACTTAGTAGCCACATTAACCACTTGTAGAGCTTCCAGCTAGAATTCATCGTTTTAATTGCAAGGCAACAAGCACACAGGAGTAATTATTTCTGTTAATGCAGTGGGGTCTCTGTGTGCAATAAATATATACATAGTGACATCCCAGAGCCTGGCTTTAATACATGATGGTATCTTCTCTTGGGTGGTGTTCATCTCTGGTGTTTAGAGTCTGTTCTGTCTTGATTGAACTATGCAACAACAACTAGCACAGAAATAACAGCAGTCCATTTCTAACCTTCACTTGGGAAGTTATCCAGACTCTCCAACCATCTCAGTATATGCAGTCTTGTTCCAGAAAGTTTCCTCACTCTTTTAAAAAGTTTCTTCTATTAATTCAAAAATGCACAGAATGGAAAGGTTCAAATCCACCCCAACTTGGTTCACATATTTATTTTTTCCAATGTTAATTCTACGTCCCGAGCAGTGGTGGCACATGCCTTTAATCCCAGCACTCAGGAGGCAGAGGCAGGTGGATCTCTGTGAGTTCAAGACCAGCCTGGTCTACAAGAGCTAGTTCCAGGACAGCCTCCAAAGCCACAGAGAAACACTGTCTCGAAAAAAAAATTGTATGCTATTTTATTAAATAAATACTAATGGATTCTTTTTAGTAGGATCTATGGAGGTGGGCTGTGCTCTGCCCTGGGGTGTCCCATGTTGTATAAAACAGCTATCAGACTTGTGCTTTGTCCTAAGTTATAAAGCAGCAAGTTCACCTGACTTCAGTACACATACTAAGACACAATTACTTGGTAACTTGGGTGACCAAGTATTGCCCCAAGATTTTGGGCACACAGAACTTACAAAGAACAGCCAACAGCTGCACAGCATAATCATAAGGCTGATAACTTGGTGTGCTAATTAAAAATAGCACTTACACTTCTAATTAAATCTACAGTGCATGGACACATGGAGTTATCAAACCATATCAGAAACATCATGCTTTGAGTTTATCAAATATGCCAGATCAATAAAAGCTCCTCGTGTGAAACATAAAATGCCTAAGACTGTGGCATCGTATCCCATCCACACGTCATTTTGCCAAACCTTCCAGTGTGCTTATTACAAGATCTCCAGCCATCAAACTTATGACTCTGTGCCTGGCTTTATCTCAGTCCAACCCCACTGCTTTACACTGCTCACTCTGAAACTGCAAGCCAGCCTGACCCTGCTAGAAAACCTGCCCTGCATAGACTTGATGTCTGTGAAGTGACCAGACGTTTGCCTCAGCTCTCCACCTTTGTTCAAGGGTAAAGTCTAGATAACTCTCGTGGCCACTCTTCACCCTTTCTCGGCGTTTGTGTTACCTGTGAAGTGTGATCTGACTGGTGTGGACATCAGTGATTAGGAGTGGAATGGGCGGAAAAACTGAAGGTGCCATGGCCGTGACTGTCAAAACCAAGAGTACTCAGTGAAATAAATCCATTGAAACGGGGGGGGGGGGTAACTTTTCAAATTTATTGTTCATTAATAAAGTCTGACATTGTAGAAAGATACAAACATTCTGGAAAAGTTTGTTTATGGTGGAAGGAAATCTGTTTGCAAAAATCTAGCCTTTAGTTACTAGACAAAACTATGTCCATTTTAAGTTGCAAACACTCAATTAGTAATGTGATTTTAATTTAAACTCTGAATTTGAGCCATCTTTAGGCTAATAGCCACAGAAAGGAAAGCAGACAGGTTCTGTTTCTTTACTTCTCCACCTTGTATGCCTCCTCCATCCCAAAGTCAGTTTGAGTAAAGGACTGAACAGTCCTCACCAGATGGTCCCATGTTAGCTACCTTTGCACTCTTTCAATCTGACATGAAGGAGCATTTAGGTGATTTGCAGAGCCAGGTGCAAAATTAAAATGCCATACCCTTTGTTGAAGAAGAATTAAGACTTCCCAGATAGTGACAACGAGGCATTAAGTCAAGCAAAGGTGCCTGCATGGTGCACATCCATGACAAGACGGCCCGTATTGCAGGCTGTCTGTCTAGGGGTTCTTAGGAATGTTGCAACCAGCCCCTCTGCCTGTATTCCCTATGACATGGGTGTTAACACAGCTGCCTATTCCCAAACACCTCTTAGCTTCTGTTTGCTCAGCCTATTTAAGTCTTCTCCACTCTGCCAAAAGGTCCACTACAGGATACAAAATAGCTGCAGGCTAATTATTTTCTGCCATGACTTTCTCTCCCCATTCTCTGTCTTCTTCTGCCTCTCTTTTCTGCATTGGAGCAGTTGGGCAACTTATTTACAGATTCTAAAGTTGGACTTAGATCCCAGCCCACAGAATCACCTCATTTGAGGGATTATATCTCAGGCTTTCTACCTGATGTTATGGAAGCCCCATGGCATGAGCTGAAGAAGCATCCTCCAATTCCTCCCCACTGTGGGTGGTAAACCCAACCTTCCTCACAAATCTTTTCTGTTTGGTATTTTCTCCACTATTTTATATTCCCAAACAAATGAAAGCATCTGAGTCATATTTTGAATTATTTTTCTTCATAATAAGGACCTTATAGGAAAAAAAAAAGGTCTCTTTTACATCTTGAACTCTCAACTGAAACTTCAATTTTTTAATCCCTATTTTAAAAAGTAGAGGCTTCTGTTTCTGACTCTGCCTCTCTCCTTTTGAGCCAATATCCTCCTGCAAACATGGTAAACATTCCTAAAACATGCTTGATTTTCTGCTAGAAATGTGGCAAGTACTGACCTGATGAAATGACACAGTACACCAAGGGCAAAGATGCTCTATCCACCCAGGAAAGACAGGAAACACAGTGGCTATGGTCTAAGCCTATTTTCTGTGGAGGGGGGAGGGCGGGGAAGGCTAAAAATACAAAGAGGATTATGCTGGGTGTTGAGGCTTTCGTGTGTTAAAACCAACTGAGATCCAAGAGAATACCGGTTATTAGGAGATGCAACTGTTTTGAACTGGGCAGAGATATGGCAAAGAGCCAGTGTGATCTAGGTCTAAGCTGCTTGCATTATGAAAACAAAGTCATGAGTTTTTATATTCACTTCAAAACAAAGTAGATCCTGTTGTGTAAATATTTTCTCTTATTTGGATATGTGCTCACATGAATAATATACAGAATATTACATTATACGCAATAAACATATTTAGGTTAACAGGTGTTAAAGACACAAAATTAATTAAAATAATATCTCTACATTTGTATTTTTGTTTGACAAATATGTGCCAAATTTTTCTATTTTCATATATTGTTATTTACATTGAAGTTATTAAATATTTTAAAGATTCTTGCCTGGGACTGATTCCTCAATATTTTTTTCTTAAAAGGTTTAATATTATCCCAGCATTTAGGAAGCAGAGCAAGTGGATTTCTGTGAGTTCAAGCATAGCCTGGTCTACATAGCAAATTCCGGGCCAGCCGGGTTTACATCATGAGTTCTTGCTTTAAGAAAATAAAAAGTTCAAATTAAACACTGTGGCATTTTACCTCCAGAGATTCCAAGACACACATGCCACAAAATCAAGAGTGAAAATGTAAAGGGACATTTTCTGGGAGAAAAGATCATTTAGACACTGATTCCGCTGAGCTATATAAGCCTTGGATACAGGAATGCATTGTGTGCGTTCATGTGTGTGTTTGTGTGAAAATTATTACTTATTGTGGGGAAAATTATTGAGAGGCAAAATTTGGAAAGAAAGATGTACACTGTGTATGTAAAATGGAGAAGATAAACTATTTTGCTAAAATCAAAGTTTGCTTCTGAAACCTTGAGCTCCATAATACAGTAATTGCTATTGTAGGTGGAATTTCTCTGGTTCCTGGCAGCCATTCCCCAAATAACCAAATAACAGAGACTTGATATTAATTATAAATGCTCAGCCGATAGCTTAGACTTGTATTTAACTAGCTCTTCTAACTTAAACCAACCCATTTCTATTAATCTATGTGCTGCCCCGAGGCTCCTCGTTTGCCTCATCTATGAGCTTCTTCTGCATATAGCTAGAGACTCCTCAGACCCTTCCTTTCTTCCCAGCATTCTCTCTGCCCCGAAAATCCTGCCTAGCTATCAACCAATCAGCTTTTTATTAACAGTGAGAGCATATTTCTTTATTATTGAGAATGAGACAAATGGATCAGTCGCTTGAAAAGATTCAGCTAAGAAAGATTGAAAATAAGAGGAAGGTGCATCATTTCTTAGAATTAGCAAAGCCTCACGGGAAGAATAAACATAAAGGGATAAATATGAAAGGGAAGGTGCATGGGTACCCCTCTAGCATAAGAACTAATGTGAGATCTGGGGGCTGTGGATATACGCTCATCTAGCATGTACAAGGCCCTGGATTCCACTGGGTGGAGAATAGGGAAAAAAAAGAAGGGAGAATATGAATGACAAAGTATTTGTATAGATACGAAGTATTTAGCAGGCAGTAGAAGAAAAATCGGCATCTCTCGTGATTCATGCCTTCAAAGAGGAAGGATGAAGAGACAGTATTTGCTAGATGTATGGAGGATAAAGTCTGGCTAAAACCTTTACATTTTAATTCCTTGAACATAAGATAATGTATGTTACATCTGAGTTCCTTCAGCACGTGTCTTAGTTAGGGTTCCTGTTGCTTCAATGAAACGCCATAACCAACAAGCAAGTTGAGGGGGGTGGGGGGGCGAATGGTTTATTTGACTTGCACTTCCACATTGTAGTTCATCACTGAAGGAAGCCAGGACAAGAACTAAAACAAGGCAGGAACTTGGAGGCAGGAGCTGAAGCAGAGACCATGGAGGAATGCTGCTTACTGACTTGCTTTCCCTGATTTGCTCAACATGCTTTCTTATAGAACACAGGACCACCAGCCCAGGGATGGCACCACCCACAATGGGCTGAGCCCTCCCTCACTGATCACTAATTAAGACAATGCCTTATAGCTGGATTTCATGGAGGAACTTTCTCAGTTGAGGTTCCCTCCTCTCTGATCACTCTAGCTTGTGTCAAGTTGACATAAAACACTAGCCAGTATGACTGACCACTTGTAACTTGACACACAAACACATTGTTTTTCAATTAGAAACTTTCTCATTTATCCCCAAGATGGAACATTAATATTGTGAACCATAGGTTTATGTCAACTTGACTAAAGCTAAAGTCATTTGAGAGGAAGAAACCTCAATTGAGAAAATGCCTCTATAAGATAGGGCTGTGGGCAAGCCTGTAAGACATTTTCTTAATTGGTGACTGATGAGGAAGGGCCCAGCCCATTGTAGGTGATGCTATTCCTGGACCAGTGGTCCTGAGTTCTGTAAGAAAGCAAGCTGTGCAAGCTATGATGGGCAAGCCAGTAAGTTGCACCCCTGTGGTGCTCTATGGCTTCTGCATCAACTCCTACCTCCAGGTTCTGGCCCTGTTTGAGTTTCTGTCCTGACTACCTTTAATGATACTACTATGGGGAGGAAGGTGAAAGTTCCCCCAACCTTTTCAGGCTGTATCTACAGGCTTCCCGATCCTCACCTGCCCTGGCCTTCCAAGGAGCAGCAGGGTCTTTATATTGATGACACCATGAGCATCATCTGTCCTCCTTTACTTCTCCCAGGTACTTATCCCAAGAACACTCCCCAGAAAACTTCCTGCAGGGGAGTCTCCATCACAGGCCGTTACTATTCCCCTCTGCCCAAAGAGGCCTGCTCATAGAGCCGCCGCCTGTGTTCTCTGAGTCTCTAGTGGAATGTCAGTCAGCTCTCTTTTCTAGCTTTTACCAATGCAAAGCTGTTTCCACCTCCAGTTCCCCTTGTATTTCTCAATTGGGACCCACATTCACAAGACAAGAAGAAGGGCTGACTTTACTGTCTTTGCTCCTGCACTCCTAGAAGAGAAAGAAAACACTGCAGGTGTTTGGGTGATTCTTAAAGGCAAGAGAGTGTTGAGGATGTGGAAATAAACAATCTATGATAAAGAGAAGCATGAGTTGTGACGTTAGAAAATGTCCCTAATCTCTGGACCTACACATAGCAGTTCCTGTTTGAGGAGAGAACCACAAATGGAATTCACCCAGGTTCCCAGGCATTACATTCAAATCATTGTTCCTTTATTCTCCACATTTTTGGCTTTATTCAAAAGGTTCACAAAGATTCAAGAGTGTTGGCTTTGTTACAAAGAAGAACTAAACCAGCTTTTTGTTAACATCAGTTTTACCATTAACTTAATTACGTTTTATTACTAAAAGATAAGTATGCTAAATGAATCCTCATATCAAAACATCTATTATGGATTTGTAGAAGTAACTTGTAAGAATGACACTATTTGTATCACTACCTATTTTTAAATTGCTTTAATGTGACCTCACTTTACCTCAGATTACCCCAATTTTTTTTAAGTCGTAGTCTAAACTTCAGGATATCAGTGTTTTCCATAGCAATAAGTTAGGTAAGATTTGGCTTGTTTTGAGAACAAGGGGAAGTCAAATTTATACATTGCATCATTCAGTTGTTTTAGACATTGCCTTTTATAGATGTCATATGTGAAATAATTCTACTTTTAATATTAACTTTTACTTGCTAAAAGTGACAGGTTTCAGAAACTAGAAAATATGTATTTGACTTTTTCTTACATATTAGGTAAATGTTAAAAAATTAAGGTACCATTAGTGTCAGTGAAATGAATACATTCATTATTTGTTGCTTTCCCTTAGTATTGCTAATCAATAATGCTATTATCTGTTTTTACAACAGCACACAGATTCCATTAAAAAAAAAACATTGAAGCTATACAAAGGTGGCTTTCCACTTTTATAATGACATAGTGGGATACAGGAAGTATAAAAGGGCAAAGAGACATTGAACTTCTTTATCTTTCTGTCATATTTTCCATAACATCCAAAAGGAGGAAGTAGGAGGTAAGAGGGCACTCCACTCTCAGAGGTGATGATGGGTTTTTGCTGAGCCATTGACACTCAAACCTGGGCCTCTTGTGATCAATGACACTCAATTTGAAGACTACTGACTGGGGTTAATGGTGCAATCTGTGGCTTTGGAACAGAGTTCTTCTCAATGTGAAACTAATTGGCCCATATGGGGATTAAACTGGTAACAGTGTCCCCATTTGTCATCCCATCGACTCAGCAGTTGACTCCAGTTGTGTTTGAGAACTGCCCTGAATTCAATCAATGTCTTCTGAAAGTCACAATATCATAACTTTAGAAACAGGAAGAGACAATTAAAATTTACAAATGATTTATCAAACCAAGTCACTATACACTAAATAATAAACACTCTAGAATGTGCCAGTTATTTTTAAACGAATATCCTTACGCTGTAGGCAACAACAGGAAAGATGTCAACATCCCACTAAGTTGTTCGTTTCATTGCAAATTCCAGAATTGCTCTCCTAAATTGTGAAGACCGGCCTTTAGACCCCCCCATTGCT